>NC_085002.1:16121524-16194024 GCF_963854185.1 Sardina pilchardus | reverse complement strand
GCATATTGAAAAACATAAATTCCACACTTCAAAAAAGTTCAGTTGCTTCACAGAGGAATGTGCGAGTTGTAGTCACTAACCTCTGGTAGAGGGTGTATCTCCTCCACCTCAACAGTGACTGCTCCAGGCACCTCTGAGCCAGCATCATCCTGGTCCTCAGCAGGCCCGCTGCGGCCCATCTCCACTAGAATGGGCAAAGGGTTTAGCTTTAATTTTTTTTTAAGGGTTAAGTTACCTTGTATCCTTGTATCCTTAATATGACTAGTCACTGCTTCACTCATTTGACAAGGTGCTAACATTCTGGCAAGCTGAGTTGAGTCAAACTCAAACTCGAGTGCTCTGTTCTTTATTATTCTGTTAGCATATAGTAACCCTCTAGCTAAAAGGGAGCTTTAGGCTAACTGGCCTAACCTACTTCCAGTTAATTATGCTAAGCTAGGCAAACGGTATCAGACTGCATTATTGCATGCACAGAGAAGAGATGGGTATGTATCCTCTCATCTCTCTCTCTAACTCTTGGTTAGACAGCAAATAAACTAATTTCCCCCAAAAGTTGGCGTGTTCCCTTAACTCACATGCTAACGTGACTAATGACATAAACAGATGTGCCCAAACACAATCTTGGCAAGAAACCGGGGAGATAAATAAGCCATCTTTCATAGGGCCCTTGTACATTAAATACTGGAAGACAATTTCAACACACAAACTTTTTGAACACACACACACACACAAAAACATTTCCATCACACACACACAAATATTTACCAACACACAGCACACATACAAATCCACAGACACACACTTCTCAGAACTCACCATCCTGGTCTTTCTTCTTCTTTTTCTTCTCTTTGGACTTCTTGCTCTTGCGTTTGAGAGACAGCTTGCCGAGGGCACTCTTGACTGAGGACCCCAGTCCCTTGCTATCCACCACAGGAGAGGGAGATGAGTACACCTCCACACTCAAAGACAGCAGCAGCCGGCCCCGGTAGAAGATACCGTCGCTCAGTCCCTCGTTCAGGGCCCTGTGGATGTCCCTCAGGGTCGAGTTTTGGGGAGACCCATACAGGTTGATCCAGGAGGGGCCGAAGGTTGGGTTGAACCCTGGGCGATGATGGAAAGGTTTGACTGAGCGGAGTGGAGACTTTATGATTAAGACATAAAATGACTGAATTCATTACACACCAGAGAATATGTTGTCTACAGTGACAACACCTGACTTGACCTGACACGAGTTTCAGTTGGTGTTTAACATGAACACTGAATTCTAAAAATCAAATTTATCAGAAATTATTCTTATCAAATGAACTACAAAACTACAGAGTGTGTTAAAGTAGATGAGATGGCCAAGAGCAAAATCTAAGACTCTGTCCCTCAAGACATGAGCGATTCCTTGCCCCCCCTATGTGTACCATTCCTGTTGTGGTTGGAGATCTGTTGTAGATCCAGGAAATGGGTGGCCACAGCAATGTCCCCAAAGTTGGCATCATCCAAAATCTGGACTTTGAGGCGTCGGGCGAGAGGAGGGAATTGCTCGATGAAGGAGATCTGCTCATTCCACTCTGGGGCATTGGTGTTGTCTTCCACCGACGTCTCGCCCTGATTGACACAGACACAAGCACAACTAATCCATGGCACGGCATCTAGGCTGTGACGAACACTTCACTCTTGCCCAGTACATTCAACATGAGTTTGTTGTTGTTTACTGTTGTTCTGCCCAGAATAGATTATAAAGAGCCGTGATGAGAGCATCTAATTGTTCATTGGGCAAATTAGCTCAAAGGACAATCATCTGTCTTCATTAGCATCTATGTAATTGCTGTTCCAAGTGAACGCTACGAAACCGCCTCCATTTCTCACTGCTTGACTTTGTGGATATGGGTTCCTAATTGCCCCAGCAAGGCCCTGTGGCCCAGTAAGTGCCTGCCTCCCTCCTCTACGTTCCACCTGCTCCCTGCCCACTGAACCCACGACAGCCTTTCAAGCCTCTCACTTTTCACGCCATCACTCGCCAGCCAAAGCCTCTCGGGGCGGACGGCATCCGCCTGCCAGGGATTACTCTGATAATGAGAAATTTTGGACTCGGTGCTGACAGATACGGCTGGTGTCTGAAACCGCTGTTTCTTTCTGCTTCTGTCTCCAAATATCTCTCTCACTATCTCTCTCTTACCCTTTTTTTTCCATAAGGCTTCATGTTAAAGGGATAATCCGGAGTGAAATGCACTTTAGATCAATTTTTCGGACTATTGGGAGTACATACGTTGAGTTGACACCAAAATCATGTCATTCGGATGTATTTTGAGAAAGTTCGAGCTCACCGTTTTTAGCCAAAACTCGTTAGCCTGGAGGTGACTCGGGCATGTCATTTCGCCGCTACAAAACGCTATTTTTATACCTCTTCTACTGTTCCAAACAACACTACACTTACGTGGTAGTGAGTAGAGGGTCCCTAAAGCCAAACCGAAGTATCCCCACGTCTTTATGTGGTCGGATAGAGAGTCCAGAATGAATTTAATCGAGTCAGTACCTTTCCGGAAATGTCGCTGTTGCAGCTAGCAACGTTTTCACAACACTTTACTAACATTTCCGGAAAGGTACGGACTCGATTAAATTCATTCTGGACTCTCTATCCGACCACATAAAGACGTGCTGATACTTCGGTTTGGCTTTAGGGAACCTCTACTCACTACCCCGTAAGTGTAGTGTTGTTTGGAACAGTAGAAGAGGTATAAAAATAGCGTTTTGTAGCGGCGAAAGGACACGCCCCGGTCACTTCCAGGCTAACGAGTTTTGGCTAAAAACGGTGAGCGCGAACTTTCTCAAAATACATCCGAATGACATGATTTTGGTGTCAACTCAACGTATGTACTCCCAATAGTCCGAAAAATTGATCTAAAGTGCATTTCACTCCGGATTATCCCTTTAATGCTGTGTCGGCTAGCTAGATTTCGACATTTCTTTATTCCCTGTATGTTTTTCCTCTGTATTTGCTGCCCTGCCCTTTGCGGCATATTCTAAGAGAGCATTGGCTTTCAATGATGTATGTTTGTGTATGAAGATCATAAAAGTAAATAATGCCTGCTGTGTACTGAAAGAACAGACACACACACACACACACACACACACACACACACACACAACAGTGATAATATCTGACTATTTCCAGTTACATCAGATCCAGCATCCTGACAAATTTAATGTATGGCCTGAATATGGAGACCGAGGAAGAGTGATTTCAAGCCTATCGTGTTATGCAATCTATAATCCTTTCACAGGGAGGAGAATTCTTTTGAACTTAGCCACAGGCTCCTTTGCGTCTCTGTGGCTCCATCAATGCAGTAAAAAGCACTGTGCAGATAAAACTTGAAAAGAAATAAATTAGATTTTTTTTAATATGACTAGGTAGGCTACAAAAAAGTGGTCTAGAAACCATGACCATATAATGCGGTAATTACTTATACCTAATAGTGTTGGGGAAATGGCGTGCAGTGGAAGAGGAAGAATTCAGATAAAAAGCCTGCACTGCAGAGAGAAATACTGGGTTGTGTCCCTGAGATATTGAGATAAGGAGGGCAGGCAGACATGGCAGTATTGTTCTCAATCTCTCTCTCGCTCTCTACTGTGTGTTTGCCTTTAGGTCATGACTCTTAAGGAGAGGTACAGAAATGGAGAGAGAGAGAGAAAGAGAGAGAGAGAGGGAGGGAGGGAGGGAGAACAGTTCAAATACATTGGCCACAACCCTCTAAGCAAATAGACGTATATTCTGACAGCGTGTGTGTGTGTGTGTGTGTGTGTGTGTGAGAGAGAGAGAGAGAGTAGGAAAATATGATATACACACTCCCACACTGTGTGATGGAAAAAGCTCCAGGATATAGGCACCTGTTGACCAGCAAATGTGACCTGCACATAAGGGTCTATGAAGACCTTCTTCTCCTTCATCATCTTGGAGAAGCCGCCCATGAAGCCTGCGGTCATGCTGGGCAGGCCCTCGGCTCTGTAGATCTTCAGCAGGAACTTGGCCCATGGGCGCTCCGCTGGCATTCTCTTAGGCAGGAGAAGATTCCTACAGACACAACAACAACATGGAGGATTCGTTAATGCCACAGTTGTCATAAGGACACAAGAAAGATTCTACTCCCAGAGGAATGGACTGGTTGGTTTCAGCTAAAATGGCTACCGTTATAATACGGTTGTAATTTGGGATGAAGGGGATTTAATGTCAGGCCCATGTTAAACCAGGTGAGCTCCAAAACCACTAGCATGGGTGGGGACCAGGATAAAGTATAAAGTACTCCAAACACCTACCGAATCTGAGTCAATCTGTTCATTCATTGAGGGAGTTTGAAGAGATTAATGCCTGTTAGAGCTAAGCAAACAACGCACAACAACAACTTGCTAGCATTATGCAGAGTTTAATTAGCAACAAGGGAAACTCTAGGTGGCCATGTGTCTGCCTTCACTGTAATGATGATTAATTAACGGCAGCCATATGTTGCTGTTCAGCAAGGAAATTACACTGTCTGTACTTGTGTCTATCGGAAAGTTTGTATCCATGTAAATGTATGAATGGATGAATGTGTTATTATGGCAAGCTATTTAAACGTTTAATCAATGGAGGATACCACACATTTAGATATCAAGAGTTGTGCTTTGACTGGTTACAATTCCATGCCAACATATCCAAAATGTAACTTTGACTCCCGGTAGTAGCAATTGTAATAAGTAAAAAAAAAAAAGATAATTCCTCCATGCTTCTAATTACCAATATGGTGCTAGCAAGTCTAATTGGAGATATCTACAATTCATCTCTCACTGGTCACAATACCAGTGGTCACAATACTAATTCTTGACAATCAATAATTGAATTCTCACTGTTGGAAATATACATTGCGGTAATTGCGATCTTTACATTCATTACAAATAGTACACTTTTAATTGTCATCTATGTACTGTAACTAGTCAACTATGCCATTTCTGCATGTGGAAATATATATATTATAACATATTAAAATGATTTTACAGTTGTACCTGTAATGAGCATTTTAAATTCAATCTAATATCATGTCCACGGGTGAAAATGAAATCGCTACTAGGTCAGCCCTACTGCTAAATGTTAAAACAGCTTACCACATGCATGAGTACATTGCTCACAGTCCCTTATACACTCACTCACTTTTCAATGTCGTCATTCTGGCTGCTGACGGGGGGAAGACTGGCCAGGCCCATGGGGTCACCCTTCATCAGCACACTCACTGTGCACTTCACGTAACCTTTGACCCCCGTGCGCGTGTCTTTGGGGTCAGTCAGAGGGGCCCACTTCTGGTAGAATCGGTGATCTGCAAGACACATACTGTATTTAAGACCAAGAGCTGGGACCTTTCTCTCTGAGCGTCACAATTCTGGAGACCCCCACCAATCGCACTGTATTATCCATTAGGAAATGACAATAATGAAGTTACATAATACAATACAATAACTGATTGTATGTTGATACACAGCTACGCTCTCTTGAAAATGCATGTCATTAAGTTATCATATACTGTATACAATGCAAAAATGCAATCTTTGCGTAACCTATTCACCTGGCTGACTGTAGACAGTGCTGATGTCAATCTTGAAGGTACCGATGCGGGTCATCAGAAATGCCAGTGTTCGTTTGTGAACAACCTTTAACAAGGAAAACAAAGAGCAATCAATCACAACATACAGAAATATCCTAAAACATTGTGTGAGTCATATAGGAACATTATAAATGGTTTAGATCATAAATGTATGTCTACATCTGGGTTGTCTACGTCTATGTGTTATGTTTTATGTCTTACTTACTGATATCTCAATGACTTTATCAAACAACACCGCTTGAGTCTCTTGAAATTCAAACATGAAGTTCTGCAGATGAAAAGGAAGGAGAGGGGTCATCATACATGAGAAGATTGCATGGAATTTGAACTAGGTAGAACTCACTTTTAATTTTATTTTGTATTGACAGTACTCTGTGACCTTGAGAAACCAAGATCTATGTGAAAAATCGACGGAATTCTCTTTTAAAGCTTTGGACTTAGGACACGACGCGACTTGCCTCATTGTAGAAGGGGCAGTTGGTGGATTTCTGTGTGGCCGTGTGTTTCTTCTCATCACCTACTGTCACGTAGACGGCAGGATTGATGTTCACCCCGACCAGGTTCTGAGCCTCAATCACGTTCACATTTACCTGAGTGAGAAAAGGCCAGACATCAGTCATGTCAGTCTCATTACCTCCCCACCACATAGTCTACTGTCTGTGGCCAGAGGTGGTCGATTGGGTAATATATGGGTGCCTCTCATTTGGTCTTTTATACACCCTCCCTTCCTTCCTCGATCCTCGTCCTCACTGATCTAGATAAAGAATGACGAGGCGGCAACAATGTAGGGTGACCACCTGTCCCGCTTTACGTTGTACTGTACAGCAATTTTACCCTTTGTCCCGCCTCACGCAAATTGAGCATCTGTCCCGCTTTTTCGTTCGACCCTGGCCAATTGAAAATAAATACAACGATACGCCCATAGGCGTAGTGTTAACTTATGTCCAATAGTTCAAAGGAGAGCAATAAAATCGGTAGTCGATAGGCTGAGTTGTACGTCAATGAAACTGTTGCCTGGTGCATGACGCCTCCGCAATGTTGTCAAAGATCTCAAATTGGAGAGCGCGCTCCTCGGTCAGGTTAAGCAGCCATGGCCAGTGTGGCCACGAGAAAGAGAAGATGCGCTTTTAGCGAATGGACCGCAACATATAGGCTACTCTTGGCAAAGACGCATTTTGCATTTGCGTTTTTCTCTGGGGCATGGTGGAGAATACGATGTGAAGCGACATGGTGCAAGTGAGTCCTACAAAACTAGAAAAACACTCCGAGAGCGCAGATCTAAGCCAAGCGAAAACACAACCGCCTCCTGGATAACTCCCATTTAATCGTTTGTTCCGTGGGTCATTTCAGACCTTTCCTGAAAATTCCATCCATACCTTTTTGAGTTATCTTGCGAACCGACAGACAGACAGACAAACAAACAGACAAACAAGCCCCGATGAAAATAGCCTCATTGGCGGATAATAAAAAGCACATCAAAGAAATATTCTGGTTTACCTATTTGCACTGAAATAGTTCAACTTTCTATGCAAGCCGTAACATTTTGCACTATAGACTAGGCCTTGTATTTTGTTGAACTTAGGCTAGGTGGGTCTAATATTTTTTTGTGTGTTGTATTTTAAAGTGAATTTGATTCACTGAGTGCATTCTTTCAGCTGCATGATGCCTGGTCCCTTGGACAGCTGACAATTTTGATAGTCCCAATAAAGATGAGATGTTGCAAAATTAATGTTTTGTCTTTTAGCCTAGGTAGTGTCTTAAATCTTATGTCGGTAGATTAAAAAAAATGTTGCTTAGTAAATTAGATCTGGCAATATATCTTAAGTTTAAAGTTACTACGTCTGTCCCACATTGTCCCTCTTTACCATGCTACTTGTCCCACATTTTGTCTGACTGGAGGTGGTCACCCTACAACAATGGGATAGTGTATCCAGTGTTAGCTATAGATCAGTGGGAACGAGCCTTGAGGACTGAGCATCGAGGATCGAGGAGAGAGTTTGAGAGCCACCCTATATGTCAATGCCTACTTGATGTTAAGAAGTTAATTTATGTACCAGGGGCTACTTATGAATTATATTGCGATTTTGTGCATAAGGTCCTACCACCAACAACACCATTTTGTTTTAATCTGTCCCAAGGTAGGATTCAGTGATGATTTAATGGTGACTTGTTTTCTGACTTATTCTTTATTTGCTAAGAGGCAGCTTTATTTGTTAAGAACCACCTCATATTAGGTTTCTATTTTTTGCTATTTCTTCTTTCATGACAGTTTTCTCACTCTTATGGAAGACTCCTCATCTCACCTGAAAGGTCTGCAGTTTGGGTGTGGCTGCAAGCTCATGTTTTGACAAAGGCCGACAGCGACTGTGACAAGAAACACACACACACACACACACACACACACACACACACACACACACACTGGCGTTATATTATGAAGAATGTTGTACAGCTACTGAAGGAGCAGGACCACAGGGTCATCTTCCACTGTGGAATAGTTGTGTACTGTTATGAATACATTGCATACTTCTCATGAAACAACCAGAATTAACCAGAAATCCTCAAAATACTTATGGCTATATATGGCTAAGCTTGACTCGAATAACTTTTAATATTCCTCCTCCTGGTAAGTTTTTGTTGAAAGAAGTGTAACTGTGAGGTAAGCCTGAAACAGTGGGGAGGCTTCTCCCTGAAGGAAGGGTATGGTGCCAATGTGACCCACCTGAGGATGGGGGTGAAGGTGATGTTGGCAGACTCCATGTCAGCCATGTCATAATCATCATCGTAGTCGTCATCCTCATCATCCTCATCTTCGTCACCCGTTCTGATCAAACTCCGTCCAAGGGTACGGGCCTCCTGGTCCATTTTTTGTGATGGTCGTGGTGGCTGCTTTGAGCTGATTAAAGACATTAAATCAGGTCAAAAACGTTTGGGTCGAAAAAAAATTTGTTATGAATAAGATATTATTCGCTGTCTAAAAGATTGTTCTACAATCATACATATGGCTATGCAAATTGTCATTGTATCCTGAAATGTGACCAAAGGTAGCATAGCCATTTATGTCTCCCTTTCAGCAACATCATCATCACCATAAACAACAACAATAACAAAGAAAACAAGATAATTAACAATAACAAAACGTAACTACAATGTGAATTTGTAGGAATAGTAGTCCTGGGAAAAAAAATATTCAGGATAGTTGCCTACTCAAGCAGACCATCCCAAATTTGCCAAAGGTTCATATTCCCAAGCTAACTCAATACTAACCAAGACCACACAAACCATTAAGGTTACAATAATTAAAAGATAGAGGGCTATATAATAATATGCCTCTGTCTTAACTATAGTCTCTAAAAGACAGCTAAATGGATAGACATGTGAAACAGAGAACTATTGAACCATTTTCTTAACATTACATTTCCCGTTTCAGTTGTTAATGTACAATAGTTGTTAATCATAGAAATATGTCTCACCTGGGATCATCAAAGCCTGTGTTTCTGATGACCAATGCTGAACTGAAAATCAAAGAAAAATCAAAGTAAACATGATTCACTATTGTGGCAATGTGAGCATTCAAAGGCTCCTAAGTTTGAAAATGAAGTAGGCCTACTGTATCAATGACTGGCTATATTATGGCCTGGCTTACAACAACCACTTCACAACTTTAGGAAGTCCACACCTAGTAAAGGCAAATACAGGGCCCACTGAATGGGAACTGAAACAGCAGATCCTTGCAGGCACATCATATTTCTGTTGAATTTCTAGCGTTGTTCAGTGAGAGAACTCTTTTACTAATTTTGTAAGTAGCCTAGTCTTATAAGTAGTCTATAAGTAGTATTATAGTAACACTTATATTTACATACCTCAGCATACATTTCCTACTTTAAAACAATTTCTTTTAAATTCTAAGGATAGTAAATTAGTTCACTTGATTCAGGGAAAACATATTCATTTTGAAACCCTGCATCTGGTGCTGGCCTTTAAACCAGTGCTGATTCTGACCATAACAATCAAGCAATCAGTCTTTTGGATTAAACCAATCAAGTCAACTGGAGTCCCTGAAGACCACTGAATCAAACACTTCACACAGCACAACTTTAGTTTAGCTGGCTGTCGCTAGTTTTGGTTTAGCAGCTGGTCTGTTACTGGCTTAGCTGTTGGTGTGCTGCTGGTTTAGTTTTGGTTCAGCAGCTGGTCTGTTACTGGCTTAGCTGTTGGTGTGCTGCTGGTTTAGCAGCTGGTTTGTTGCTGGTTTAGCAGCTAGCCTGGTTTGTTGCTGGTTTATCTGTTTGGTTGCAAGTTTAGCAGCTGGTTTGGTGCTGGTTTATCTGCTGGCTTTGGCTACTGGTTGGCTGTTGCTTGTTCAGCTGCTAGTTAGTTGCTGGTTTAACTGCCAGTCGGTTGCTGGTTTAGCTGGTTTGGCTACTGCTTTAGCCTCTGGCTTGTGGCTGATTTAACTGCTAGTTTGTAGCTGGTTTAAATGCAGCTAGATGCTGTAGCTGTGTAGGTATGACTCACTCATCTGCATCTTCCACCGTCAGGAAGTCTGCACTCTCCCATCCTCCGGCTGCCCCCTGCACAGGGTGATACCTGATGTCCAGCTCCACGTACACCTGAACACAGCCAGCAGGACAGCTCATCAGAGCAGTATACATTAGCGTCCACCGTGGGAGATAAGGACTCAATTCCTCTATATGTTTTAACTATTTATTTCAAGATTTATTTCTATCTTAATGTGTAAGAGTACTGTTAATGTGTAAACATTCTGGAAAATTGTAATAATATGTTTATGTCATGACTAAATATAAGCAGCTTGTAGGCCTATATCATAGATCAGAAATGTTGTAGAAAGCTGCTTGTGTGGTTCTCATCCATGGAGGGATATCAGTGTTAATTAACACAAAACTATGACCAACCCTAAATATCACTTCTAACACACCATCCCTTACAGGCTGTTTTCACACTGGGATGCAATTAAACCAACTGATTAAGGATAACATCTCCAACAAAGCTTTCAGCTTTTTGCTAATGAAATTCTCTCTTACTGTCTCTCCTTCATTCTCCGCCTCCCTCATGTAGATCCAAATGTAAAAATCTGGTATGACATAAAGACATTGATTCTAAAGAATATATCGGCCTAAATATTACTTAATGACCAAGGTTACACACTTTCCTTCCCATATATCAAAACATCTAAAAAAAAAACATTTCATGTCAGGTTGCACTAAAGTGTAATATTGCAACAAATGGCCTCCACATCCCCGTCCAAAATCAGTCACTCCCTTAATGTGACTGCACTGGGATGGTTGAGTGTCTCAGCGATATTGGACCAGACTCTTGGGGGCCTGCGGGCAGAAGTGAGGGGGTGCGGTGAGGGTGCGGCGGGTGGCAAGCAGCCCTTACATCGGTCAGGCTGTAGTGAGCATCTGTGAGGCGTTCCCTCAGCACCAGCCTCCCCGCTGTCACCACATGCTGCAGACTGATCACCAGTTTCCCCAGCAACCTGACGGACGTGTCAATCACACCAGCACACATTCGTCAGAGTCACACAATACAGAAATGTGCGACACACACACACACCACACACTCTCTCTCTCTCTCTCTCTCATACACATACAACAACAACAACACAGACTGCATAAGGCAGGGGAGAAAATCTGTTGTGTGTGAGACATAGCAGAAATGTCAGGGAAAACACACTAGAATTTCAATGTGTGTTTTCACAAAAGAAGCAGAAAATGCTGTTCTAAACGTCTTTAATAAAGATGCGGTTTTGGACCAGGATTAAGTCCTGATGCGAAATAGTCGAGGTTAATTGAATAAAGTCTTTTGGCAGCTAAGTGTCATCCCTCCTCTTCATGGACTGCTTGATTGAAGCGGCTTTAAATTGCATTTTAAAGCAATTTGCCCTGGCAGTTTTAATCCTAAAGAAGCTTGCCTTGAATGTCAGGGAAATGTCAGCCTGACACACAGTGATTTCTCTAAAGCAGACTGAGAGCAGATTTAGGCTGGGTGACTGACCGGTGGCTGAACATCTTGCTGCAGTTGTAGACGCTGATGGACAGCACCTCGTCTCTGATGATCTTCCCATAATGAGGCCATCGGAAGTGCTACAGATAGACCAGCACAAAGACACACACACACACACACACACACACACACACACACACACACACACACACACACACACACACACACACACACACTCTAACTGTTTGCGAAGTGGTCTTTTCCTTTCCGCAGAGGGAATAATATGAACAAAATTACTTTTTTCTATCCAGCATAAAAACAAGCGGCAATAAAAGAGGTATTGTTAATATTCTCCTGCCAGTTAATATTGGTTGAAATTAAATACATGAACAGATAACAGAACAAAGAAAAAAAATGAAGAAAAGACAACATAATCTGCTTTTGACTGATATGCAAAGTGAATAGACAGAAAGGAAATAAAATCAAGCAAAATAAGTCATTAGAATAATCATTAAATATACATCCAAAAGTGTCTCCAAATAACACCCAGAGTCACACAGTCCACTGTAGCACACAGTATGCTGAGAAAAGCAACATCAATCAACTGTGGCCTCCCCTTTAAAATGCTAACTGTAGAGACCTAGGTACATTTCATCCCTGTCAACAGGCACCACTGAGTCTTGCAGAGAGCTCTGCGTGAAGCAACTGTTTGCCAAGTGGGAAGAATGTACAACAGTCAAAGGGCGCCAGGTAAGCTGATCATGAGTCAGAATAGCAACCTGGGCAGCTGAAAGGAGAGCTGGGTCTAAACAACAGAACTCCTGGCTCCTTGAGCCAGCACAATATCAAACATGTGACACTTCGTATTTCATTTATATAATATAGCTGACACATTCTGCAGGACGTGTTTTATCAGATTATGGGGAATGTGTGGGAATTAAAACCATGACGTACCACTTACTCAACTCTATCAGTCACAGTTTCTCACAGCGTTTTATGCAGTGCTTTTGGATGATACATGGGAGATGCCTTTTCTTCAAAACACAGATGTATAAATCAAACTTAACTAAAACACTAATCTGCTTAATGGTGGATATACTGTACTGTACGTATAGAATGTGCCACTTATATCCGTTGCCATATCGTTAATTTCTCTATCTAAATAAAAATACATGTGACTTTTGTCTGAATACAATGGTAACATCTAATGATAACAGTCAAAAGCATAATAAACTGTTTTTTAGTCTGTGCAACTTCGGTATCGACAAACACAAAGCACATTTAAACACAATCAATCTTCTCTAATGAGAGCACAACTGCATCACACTTCACAGGCCACAACAAGAGAACCAATCTAGAGAACACTGAGGGCCAAAGTCACCTCGTTGAAGATGGCGAGGTTCTCACACTGAAGGATCTTGGTTTTATGTGTAAAACCTGGTGAGGGAATAACATCTATGAACATTCATGCTGAACACATCATTGAAAACATGATTACATTACATTTATATTTGATGAAAGTACTGTGTACAATTGATAACCCCCAAGACACCAACAAGTTTGAGTGTTAACGCCACCATAGAAGTCAAATTCAACACACAATTTTTTGGATTTTTTTTTTTGATTTTTGGTGAAGAGAATGCCTCATACGCCAGTCCCTGAAAAACCTTAACTAAACATGTGCAGTTATTTTACTCACCCCTGAAAGAGAGCTCGACTTTGCGATCATATTTTCCCGGCAAGTTAGTGATCCTCTTTAGATTGACAGTGATGGACATGGTTCTCTCCCTCTATCAAATATGACACCAGCCACTACAGGTATTTCGTTATTAAAGTGTTTGGTTATACATTCTGCTACTGTTCCATCTACCTGTGTCTTCACTGCCGTCTATCCGCCAAGTGCCAGCCTGCTCCTCCTCACCTGTGTGTGACTACTGGTGCGGTACAGTGGAGGAAGGAGGAGATGAGAGGCATTTCAGGCAAAGTTTAAACACCTGAGTCACTGAGCCAGTTGAGTGAGACACAGGAGTGAGCCAGGAACACACATAGCCGACTCCACCTTGAGGAACTGAGGTACAACCGAGGCGTTTACTCTTGGGTACGAGGAAACACTAGCTACAACTCCAAAGCAAACAAACACAGACCCATTTTATTCAAGGTAGTTACAGTGCTTTTAAAGGTAGAGTGTTCACATTGTGGTCAGATAGACGACGTGTAGTGATGGATAACAAGATTGATGTCATTGTTATGTTCATAGACATATTAGAAACAGACCTACATAGTAAAGATTTTCAAAATAAACTGTTGGCTATTACTTTTGGAACTACAGTCCCCCCCATAAGTGTCAGTCATCTTTTGGAAATTGATCTTAATGCTAAATTGATCCAACCTTTGAGGACATCAATTTTCTTTGAGAATGAATAATGTATCATAAATAAATAAATATATTCCTTAAAATACAGGGGTCATTAGGCTATTGGAATGCCTATGTTAATCCTATGTGTTAAAATTCCCATAGAAGGCAGGCAGATTTTTATTTGTTTTATTTTTTAAATGCCAGTTTTTTCATGGATCCAGGATACTATGCACCCTGATAAAGTCCCATTAGCCTTTGGAATTAAAATAACCCCACATCACATACCCTTCACCATATCAAGAGATTGGCATGGTTTTATTTCAGTTAGCCTACTAGCTGGTTTAAATTGCATTGAGCTCAATGAGAATGAAACCAGCTAATAGGCCTGCAGGCCTAAAACAGCAAAAATATCAACATGAAATGCATGTAAGAAAACAAGGCTCATTAGGCAATTAACTATTAATAAATGTATCGCTCACCATTGCATTAAATATCAGTTGGTTTGTGGTAAAAGACAAACAGATGCTAAGAATACCTTGAAACAGTAGAATAGTTAGGCCTCAGAGTCCGACATGATCAGTCACAAAATTGTAATTGTGACTGTCCATTTCTTAATAGTAGCTATAACTGATTTGGCACCATTTGATGTGCAAATCTAAACAAAATGTACATGATGACACTTCACGTACCTTAATGGACGGGACACAAGTTAACTGTGCATGGGGGACTGAGGAGAAACGCGTGGGAGAGGAACAAAATGCATTAGCGCCCTCTACTGGCCTAGACATAATACTTCAGCAGGCCCCTGTCAGAGAATACAGGCGGTTACAGGGGACCCTGAAATAAGGGTAGAGGTCGTGCTCATTCAGCTGTGCTAGAGCCTTTGTCAGAGTCATCTTTGTGCTTTGATCATAACGTGGGTCTCCAAGATATTTAACAACAAATTATACTCTATATTCTAGCCATACGATACACAACACATCGTGCTTTTAACAGCGGTAAATAATCCCAAACCATCAGTGTCAAATAACGCCATATGGCTTCTACATTATATTCAACTCACCCACTATATGTGTGGATAACTCGGAGCTGTCCACGCCAACATGGGCCTAGTGCAGAAAGATGACTGGGCATTATTCTGTGTTGACAAAATGCAATTGAACTGAAACCTACCGTAGAAGACTAAGGAAGCGCAACTTTAAGAATCTAATCACCATGACAACTCGTATTTATCTGGTGTCTGAGATTATTTTACTAGCTTTCTGTTGTTACATCAGCTCTTCAGTAGCCTATTTATACAATCCCAATTCCAACACCCAGCAATACTAACACAGCAGAGAAAGCAGTCTGTAGAATGACATGGCAAAATGTAATAGTTATTGATGACAGTGATGAAGACAAACAAAAAATATAGAATAGAATATATTGTGTATTTATTGTTACTGTTTGTAAGAAAAATAGGGGGGGGGGGGGTGGTATGGCTACAGCATTAATTCTTTAAATCATTATTTCAGCATTGCTGAAATGTTCCCTTTCTAACACAAAGTAGGCTACCTCATATAAAACTGGTCTATGACCACACTCAGTCAGACCATATGGCCCCATGGACCCTTTATCTGGTTCAGCATAGAATACATGATATTGCATTTTACTGCCAGCAGGGGGAAATGCTGTCCAGTATTGGGAATTGTAGCAGAGGTTTTTCTGCTGGTAATAACTACATTCACCTCACAGTGTTTTTTCATGATCAATAGTGGAGAGAAGGCATTGCATAGTATACCAGTCAAGTGCTGTTAAGATCAGTGAATATTATTCTTCATGACAAAACAATTTCATACCAATTAGACTAACTAGACATGACATACACAGGATATACATCCATTAAAGACGTGACTCCGATGCCTGATATTCAGTCATAGGGCAAACATGGATCCCTAAACCAAATTCCTCAGTTCCGTCAAATACCAGAAAATTATTTTGATTCAACATTCCAGTTCTACCTCCAATCTAGACGTATATTGGTATCACCATACTGATAAAGAAATAAACAAACATAACTAATAATACAAACAGTTAACATTTAGAAGCACCATTTATAAGGCATTGGCAATTATATTATATTGGTACTAAATCACTACTTGGCACAAAGCAGCATTTTTCAGTGTGCAAGGATGTGCATACTGTGACATCTCAGCCAGCATATTCAAGCTAGATTGTAGAGCTAAAGTGAAAATAAGGCATTGTGTATGCATGTATGGCACTGGGCAATAGGCTTCAAGCACTCCTACAATACATTTCTGTCTAAATTCTCCTCAGTAAAGATTCTGAAGATTGTGAAAAATGATAGCATGGCATTTGGTTCCAAAACCAGATTATAAAAAAACAAATCTGAGAGAGACAAAAGTGACAAAAGCTTCTGACAGCATCTGGACATCTGCAAGAACAAGCAATCAGCATATATGAATTTTGATAAAAGAAATGTTTAAACAAAACATGACATAAAAAATTATTATGTATTGGTCTCCAAAAGTGGTGTGGGTATAACAGAGGCACAAAGTTTGTTGACACAAAGAAACAAAAACAGAACTGTGGTCTTCATCCCTGCTGCTCTGCGGCGAGAGGCACTTGCATCCTGTAATGGCCAAGCTCCTCTCCAGCACTGAGGGTCCTGCTCTACTTGGTAGCGGCGGGAGGGTTGACTGGAGAGAGCTTCCTCATCTTGAAGTAGGACACGAGCTGAGAGGGAACCTCCGCCAGCACACTCTGGGCCAGGGCCTCCTTAGGAGCCTGGAGAAGGTGGAGCATCAGAAGGGATATTAGTGCAGTTACAGGACAGGACTGCTCTGGAATAGAACTTCCAGATCAAATTAAACATAGAGGTTGCCTCTCATTCGTGTTTTATACATCCTCCCTTCCTTCCTCGGTCCTCGTCCTCTCTGATCTACATAAAGAATGATGGGGCGGCAACAACAGGAAATTAATAGTCTATCCAGTGTTACGTTATAGACCAGTGGGCATGAGCCTGGAGGACCGAGGAACGAGGAGAGAATTTGAGAGGCACACATAGATTTCAGAAATGGTGATGGTTCCTGATAAAATGATGGTTGAAGACATGCCTTTCCAAATTCAGTTTTCAGTGTTATGATAGACAATATGTATGACTGATAAGATCAGCTAAACACAGGGACCTTTCATTATTACAGGCCCTGCCCAAATTTGATATAGTAACAACATGTGATTAAATTAAATATCCGTCCATGTTACAAAAAAAAAAAAAAACAGTCATCATTAGGGAGTATTTGGGATTGACGGTTAAAACTCGTACACTGGTGAACTGTCTGTAGGGCACAAACTGCACGATATCCCTGGCCACGGCCTCTCCTGTTAGGGACTTGAGGACGCCGTCGTCGCCGTCCAGGAACTCCATGGCCTTGAAGTCAGCCTCCCCCACTCCGATGATGATGATGGACATGGGCAGCTTGGAGCTGTTCACGATAGCCTGCCGGGTTTGGTCCAGGTCGGTAATCTCACCGTCCGTGATGATCAGCAGCACAAAGTATTGCTAACACACGGAAAAAAGAAAGAGAGAGAGAGTCAGACAGAGAGACATGTGACGGGAGATTTGTGTTTTATTCTGCTTTTGAAAATACCCTAAGTGACTAAAGCAGTACTCATTTCATTACTCAACAGTTCTCATCCATCCTCATTCATGACTAGCCAGTATATAATCCACTTATTGTCGGTGGAACTGCTGGCGTGAACAGCAGGGCAGACAGCGCATCACGGAGACATGCGCAGGAAGCAGCAGTACATCCGGCCACTGCAGCAGTCAACTTCCTCTACAGAACCGCACTGCATCAGCTAACACGGAGCCAAAGGACGGGCTATGATGGCAGGGACATTCCCTGATTACAGAGAAAAGGTTATACTGGCCTCTATCAGTGACACTGCCCGCCAATGCCCTCTGGTGGTCATTTAGTTGAATCACTGTATCCACTGAAATGTGCAGTAGGGCCATGTTTGCAGCAGTGTGATTAAAGCAAGATTCAGCAAGATTTGTGAACCTTAAAAAAAGCTGGAAGTTCACTCCAAATCAGCAAACAGAATTGATAGCAGATTACCTCCTTGCTCATCAAGTTTGCTTACAATATCTAACTAACAATCAAACATTTACACAAACATTACACAAAAATATTCATACCACTAATCTAGCTTCATAGTGCACCGCTCCGTTGTTACTGACATAATACACAGTTCCTCTATAATAAAGTGAGAGTGATCAGTGATCAGAGATCATGTGAGGAATCAGGCGACAGTAAGAGCATTGTCAGAAGGAAGGCAGACAAGGCTTTGATTAGTGAACGAATGACACTGATTGGCTTGGGACTGACCGATGCGTTTGGCTGCTGGGCGGCTGAGGCGGCGATGCTTGCCACGTGGTTGATGATGGGGGAGAAGTTAGTCGGACCGTAGAGTCGAACTTGCGGCAGAGCCACGCGGTACGCATCCACAATTCCCTGAACTCCTGCAAAGCAAACCAAGTGCCAAACACAAAGACACACACATGCACAAGTCAGCGCTGGTCGAAGTAGCCTATGGTGAACATCAACGGACAGCAGAATGGCTGGACAAATTCTAAGACTATATCTACTGTTCATGATTGACTGACCTTGGCAATACGGACTGCTGGGATTGAAGTTCAGTGCAAACTCATGGGAGACCTGCAGTAAATGAATTTCATTACATTCTATGCAAAGAGTTCACCTGATGACAAAACTGCTTCCAGACCAACAGCAGGTGAGCAGTTTGGTAAAACGGAGAATATTTCTATACTTTTCAGTTAATTCTATGCATAAAGTTTATGCCAAAGATCTTGCCTGTGTCTGTTACATAGAATGCATCCCATTTCTGAGATTAAAGTGCAGTGCAAACTCAGGTGAGACCTGCAGTAAATTATTTTATTACACTACAGTCTGTGTAAACAGTTCACCTGATGACCGTTATTTGTTACCAACTAATATTGCAATGTAAATATGTACCTTGAAATCAGGTGGAACTTGGGCACCAAATCCAAAGGCAGGGAAAAGTTTATCACTAAAAGTAAAAAAAAAAAAAAAAAAAAAATCAGTCACTGAAATTAAATGCAACATTTTAAGAATGAAAAAATGTGTATGTGTGTATTCCCAGACCCGGCAGCAGACACCAATTCTTGGACTGGGTTTACAACAACTGAATCCAAAAATAAACAATATATATCAATTTTAGTCAAATGTGAGCACAATTTAGTAAAATGAGCACACAATTTAGTAAAATTGGCCATATTTTCTGGATATACACCACAAAATATCTTGCAATGACCCCTTCAGGGTTCCATAAAGAGAGTACCGTGCACAAGGATGGGGAGAGAAAGCGAGAGTTTAGAACCGAGATGCGTATGGAGGAAGTAGACGTGCTCTTAAGACTGCAGCGAGTCATATTCAAACTAATGCAAAAAATTAATCCGCAGGCAAAAGCAAAACATAACTTTTTGTTCATTTGCTAACCACTTTCAGACCACGGAAATGGAGTTAGCCTCGAAGTTAGCCTGGAGCGGTAACACAAAGCTCCCCTATTTCTCCGACTAGTCAGAAGAAAAAACAGTGCGCCATCGCCCAGAAACTACTACTACTACTACTGCTGCTAACTACGAAATGAGACAGTATCATATATTTGTCATCGGATGACTAGGTTTGCAGAAGTAGGAGAAGTGGGGGCAGCCGTGGCCTACTGGTTAGGGCTTCGAGCTTGTAACCAGAGGGTTGCTGGAGGGTTGCTGCAGTCCCCCACGGCTGAAGTGCCCTTGAGCAAGGCACCAAAGCAACTGCTCCCCGAGCACCGCAGTTGGGTTAGCATGTATTCACTGCATTCACTAATTCACGAATTGGGATAATAATATAAATGCAGAAACCGAATTTCCCTCCCGGGACTATAGCCTACTTAAGTACGCTAGCCAACGCTGCGCCACCAAAATCTCTCAATAAAGGTGATAAACTATTGATAGGCTATGGAATAATATAGATTTAAATTTTAATTGCTTCTTGATATATTTACAAACCTATATAGGCCTACATTAAATTAGAGTTCAAAATCAGTCCATGGGATTGGGGAATTGGGGTTAGTTGGTGCAGCCAAGCTCGTACAGGGCGGGCACAATGACTTCCAACACAGGCCCAGCCCCCCAAAGCCCCCCCCCCCCCCCCCCCCCCTCCATGATGCACCTGTTGAAACTGGTGAACCATTTTCAAGGTAACGCCCTAATACGTAAAGTAAGGTGGGTGCTTACGTGTCATAATCCTGCACCACGAGACCAACAGACCAGATGGCAGAGAGGTACTGGTTGAGTCCATCTGGACTCATGTAGTGCAGTGAATCTGGAGACCGCGGGTCGCCGTTAGAGCCAGTGAAGTCAATGCCCACCTGCGGACCACACGCAACCATTACCATAATATAGATATAGAGTGAATATACAATCACCACCATCACTGCCCAAATCATGATGATTATACCATTGGCAGGTTGGCAGGACAACTAGAGTGAGAAGTAATGTTTATGTTTATCAGACAGCCAGCATACAATTCCCAGGGAATCAAAGCCAAGAATCAACTGCAACTGCATGTGTAAAGCTAATCGAAATGAAGGACAAGGGCCTATATTGCTTGGGCCAAGGATGAGGGCAGCAGTTTCACTGATCCCTTACCGTGAAATTGATCTGGCATCCTCCCATGATGTAATCCAGGAAGGAATACTCCATCTCCAGCTGAATTGTGAAATAGAAACAAAATGACTAAGAACACTGGTATTCTAAGAAACAATTTGCATGGCATCTCAAAAGAGGCTACCGCATACTGCGCGTGTGTGTGTGTGTGTGTGTGTGTGTGTGTGTGTGTGTGTGTGTGTGTGTGTACATACCTTACAGGTTTTGACACACACCACACCCGAATTCTTGTAGCTCTTTTTCTTCTTCTGCTTCTCTGGGTGAATGCAGTCAAACTCCACCTGAGAAAGGAACATGAAAGTCGCCAGGTGAAGATCTCACAAAGCAGATCTAAAAAGTCTGTTAACAAAAACAGAACTGCTTTCAGAACCACAAATGTAAATGTTTCTATGCATTAGGTTTTGCCTGTTTCTGAACATAGAATCATAGAACATAGAATACCAGTATATAGAATACATTGGATTATCTTTAGCAGTACACAATTACAGGTGTGTGAACTTAACACATATAGAAGGAAAGTGAAAGACAAAAAGGATTCCCTGTCTCACCGGTGAGCCATGGACTGCTTTCAGAAGATCTTCTACATTAGTTTCAAAAATGCCAATAAGATCATGCGAGCCATCGCTATCATAGTCAGAGCAATGGACCTGGTGAAAAGGAAGGACAGAGGAAAAGAAAAGAAAGGAAAGGAGAAGTTGGTGAAAGAAGGATATAACGGCTGGTCCTGCTCACCGCGTGGTCTTTAACCTCCAAGAGCTGCGCGGTAGTGCAGGTAAACTCTCCTATCATATCTGAACTGGTGTCTTCATCCTTATCATAACAAGTCACCTGCCAGCCACACAAACACACTGGTCATTCTTAAAGCTCCGACAGTGGAGTTTTCCCCTCTCTCACACTTTCACCCCCACAAAAAACACACACTTTATTCTTCCCTTTTTTCACACCAAGACATGAACAACAATAGTAATGTAATGCACATATATATTCACCAAACAAAATGCTACTGAACTACAACAGGTGTGAAGAGAGAAAGTGTGGAACATGACATGTCACAGCCTCACAGGTATGCAATATAGGGTCTACTTCAACTTCCTGGGTGGCTTATGGTTTGAACGGCGTCCACATTTCACATAGTCACAGTGAAGTAATGTGAACAGGCATATATATTTTTCACACTCCTACCTTGATGGGTTTGTTTAAGTCTCCATTGCAGAATGTGTGGAGAGACACATTGAATTTCCTCCAGGAGGGATTCAAATTGTTTTTGACAACCTTGAAGGAAAAAGATGGCAAATATGCAGTTACAGTCATGGAAAACGTGAGGGAGGATGACACTGTATGCACAAATAGTCTATGACAGTGTACAGGACAGATAGCTAGATGCTAATAGAGAGTACAGACATAAATGTGGAAGAAGAAGTGATGCTGTTGTGAAATGGATACTTTCGCATATTTACTTCTGTTCTGTGGACCAGTTGCCACTTGCCGTCATCCTGTTTTTTGAAAAACTCCAAGAACGGGTCTGATTTCCCAAACAGGTCCTGCAAATGTGGATTGCACAAGACAATATTCACTGCTAAGAGCAGCGGGCACTGATGTTGTCACATCACATTTGTGCTCTGGATGCAGAAATTAACAAAAAGTAAAGCAGGACTGTCAGTTCTCAATATTTCGTAACAAACTCAACACCTTCACAGTCCCACACAACATTAGACTCAAACCACTTCAGGCCCTGCATGTCAACTTCAGACTAGGAGTTCCATCTACGTAAGAAGTACACCGGGACGGAGCGGGTCAGTCCTACCTTTTTGTCCAAGCCTTTGGCCTCCATCTCCAGGACAATGGCTCTGTTGTCTTTGATCTCCTCAGCAGTGATCTGCAAACACACAGAAACATGAGGATATGGCAGTTGAGATAATAAGGGCTCTCTCACTGTCTCTTTAGGAGGCATATCTCTGTGCTATGCCCTACACGAGTTATTCATTAATGTAAATGTATAACAATATGTTCCAATGAAAGGTGCCTAATTGAGAACAATGAGCCTGCTTTTCACATCCAAATGTGATCTCTCAGGATTTAACCCATGATCTTTTTATGACACATGAGCAGAACTTTCAAGTGCCAACTTGTTTTACAACATGAATTATCATTCCATATGCCACTTCATTTACATAACGGTGCTCCTAGAGTGCTTTATCAATAGTCCACTATCTCAGAGGTCATTAAACAGTCATTTGACTGTCAGGCAGCAGTAGAAATATGCCAAGCAAAGACTCCTTAAGTCCTCTAATTCTGTAGAAAGCCTGAGGATATTTGAATACTAACAGTGATGGTGCCTTTCCCTGCAGGCTTCCCTTTCTTCAGCTCCAATGGTCTTGTGATCTTCCTACTGGACACAACCTGTAAAAGACACCTGCAACAATTACCTGAGGAACCATACCAAAAATGTTATAAAACGACATCTTCTGGTTTTACATCCTGCTGAAAAGAGCCATTTCTCTATTCAGTCTACCCAACGGCCACTAAGTCGTTATCAATAAAAAAAAAAAAAAAAAAACCTCTCAAACTTCTGAAACAGCAGCATCCTGGAGATTTGAGGTAATTCAAATATGTTCATGAGTTTAACCATTGTTGCTTGGTGAGATCCATGTTACTGTTACAGTGACTAGACTTCACGATTGATAAACACCTCATGAAATGAGTGTGTAGATTTCATGTAATGGCAAGTCATCCCAATCTGACAGGTTATGGAGTCTACATTCCTCTGTTAAAAAAAAAAAAATAAATAATAATAATAATTATTATTAATAATAAAAAACCTCACCTGACCCAAAGTGCACTCAAACCCTCCGAGGTAGTCATCATCTGACAGGTCCACGCTTTTGTTGTCTATGTCATAAACACCCAACTTCAGCTTCTGAACTTTCTCAAAGTGGTAGTCAAGCCGCAGTTTTTTTGAGAACTCAGGATCCTGACAATTCTTCACTTGTTCTGTTCGGTCCACCTGGAACGGACACAATCCCAATGACTGACTGATCTCAAAGATCTAATGAAACACTTCACACCACTAACACAGAAGATTTTGATGCACATGACCAATGTCAGAATTTTACATCATCAAGAATATGTGTGTGTGTGTGTGTGTGTGTGTGTATGTGTTTCAAATGTATTAACCTAACTGCACACCTGTAACATTAAGATAAATATATACATATTTGTTAATACCAACCTCTGTCCATGTGTCATTTCCTGTGCTTTGCAGTAAAACGCACAGCGGGTCAGATTTCGATCCAACATCTTTGTCAATAAGATTATTGCAGGATATGGAGAGCTCAACTTTTGATACACACTGGGTGGCCATCTGAAAAAAAGAGGAGGTAAATATATTTAACTTAAATATGTGTAAATAGCCTACCTCTTACACTAGAGGACCAAACGCTGCGTTTCAGCGGTCGAGATGTACAGATAGCCTAGCAAACTATACAATGCATGCCATTGGCCATCCAGAAAATGAGCAACATGTTTTATGGCTAAAAAGCCTATTACATAGAGACTGGTCTGATCATCGTTTCCTTTTCAATAACCAACACATCCAAACACATATGATTTGAAAAACAGAATAGATATAACTTTGGAAGTACACCCGGTATAAGAAGAACCTTCTACGATGTTAAACGTTTGTAGCCAAAACTTCAAAGTTGATTCTCCACAACCGTATGAATCATCGTGTCAGTGCATTACGGATACTCGGAAGGACCACAACATTACTCAATCAAAAAACGAATGTCGAATACTTGTGTAGCATACACAACGTAACCATAGAACAAGTAGCATTTACAATATCACAAACGATACTGTAGCCTACCTTTCAGTTTCAACAAAATTATAAAAAATATTTTTAGCACAGCCAACGGCAGACAGAATGTGTTGTTAATCCAAGCAGAGGGTGTGGCAGGCTGTTCCTTTACAAGTCAGTGCATCACGATTGGCTCAACAACCTGCATGAATGCATTTTCATTGGATAAGAAAATATGTCAATCTGCAGGCAGGCGCCTAAACGCAGGAAGTGGTTTCTAGACCTCCGTGTAAGCGTGCGCATGAGTAATCTGGTGAACAAGCGTGTGGGCACAGTGCAAAATATCAGAAACGAAACCCATTCGCCTTTTGAAAAGCCCTGGAGACTCCAGTGTTCGTCTCTCTATACAGCAGGATATCTCTACACATTTCGGCTTCAAAAGGCACTTGTCTTTTACGGTGTGCCTGTGGTTACTTGAGAGGTTGAACCCCGAAACTTGAAACATCCACTCATCCCCACCCTTGCCATTGTGTCGAAGGCCAATACAACACTCAGACTCCAGTAGCCTATTTAGTAGAGTTTAATATTCTGTCAAACCCATGATAGGCTACTGTGTGCTAGATCCAATAAACCAGATAGACCTACATCACTACCACCAAACTGAAAAAGGGAGTTGCAAGCCAGTTGTGCCAAATAAACACAATGAAAGAACAACTAGCCTAATGCCAGGCCTAGTGAACACTGCAGCCATGTAGGCCTATTAATGCACAAGGTTACTGAGGCCATTCACAGCATTCCACCTTGTAAAAGAGCATGTGATTAATCACGGACAGCGAAATTACATGATGGGCTACTATAAATGTAGAGACCGATGGGACCCATGATGCAGAGGAAAAATACAATTATGCAGTAATCAGACTGAAGGGCAGGGCCGAAAAGCAAAACATATGGGGCCCCGATCTCACACAAAAGCGACAATGTATCCTCAAGGTTTCCATCCTCAAGGTACACTGCTAGGCAATCCAGATCCAGAATTATAGGGCCTAATCCCTCTGATAAAACAAAAAGTGAAATGAAATGCCTTAAATTGTTAACTTTCGGCAAACAAACGTGTTTCGCTGAAATAATGCAACCTGACAATTCTGGCATGATATGAAAGGGAGAATGTTGTAATTTCTTTTGTCTGTGTTTGTGTGTGCACTTGCATAACTTACACTACAGGTAAAATGTAGCCTACTCTCTGACAATGTAGAGGGTCTAGTTATCACCAGACTAAGCTTTATCTTTTAAGTTTGGAGAGTCTGCACTGTATTTCTAGTGCACAAGAGGGGTGATCAATGGGCATAGTTCAAATGACTGTACGCATTTGGATAGCCCTTCAGCCAATCAGACCAACGATCCATGTGCGCCTGGTGGATAAGCCAGTTTGTGATTGGATCCAGCAAACGTGGACAGGAAGCAGGAGACATAAATATGCAGGTTTCCAGTCTGAGCTGCAGGGCGAAATCCAATTGCCGACAGATCAGGCTGGGTTTACTCAGTCTAAGGAGGATCACCATCACCACCATATCTCAGTCCTCCTAAATGATTATTTGGATACCACTGATGGACTTTAACACTCCTCCATCCCTCCTGGTGCTCCCAAGTTGGAAAAGAAGCGCTGTTAAACGCAGTCCTATTGGCTGGCTTTGATATTGTTTGAAGTGGCACACTTTCTCATAAGTCAAAATGTCTTTTAATGAGTGCCCTGCTAGTGCTGCAGACATGATGCAAAGTCTCTCTTGGTGTTCCTTGTGTGTTTGAAAAGTTTGGCATTATGGAGGGTCCTCTATGCTGTCCCTACTTGAATATTAGCTCATTTCAACTGGACTTTGACTCCCTGATGAAAGCTTAACGATGAAACATGTGGTCTTAAAAGGTTTAATATGACCAAGCCACACACACTTTTATTGATATATATTTAAATATATTAAATAACTATTTGGAACCAAGAGTGCCTTGGAATTACTTTCTTTTTTGGATTATCAGTTTTCCATCCAACTTGCACTGAAACATTTATCTCATATAAAGGCCAGCCAATAGGACACTTGTAAGGGCACTTTAACAGCAACTTTTCAATCAAGGCCCCCTGCTCCCTAGGAGTCTACTGCAGTGAGGAGATATGCACAGTTCACATCTTCCCATCAGATGTGATATTTTTGTGCTAGTACCACTTCAAACAATGCAAGGCAGCACTTGCAAATTTCACCAAAAAGTGTGTTCAATTAATAAAATAAGAAGAAAAAACAGAACTGTGCATTATGACTCACTTGTTTCTCTACCCACAATCACTACCATCAGACTGATGCACAGTTCTTGTGTATCTCAACAATCTTCAACGTCTATCTGTCCATCTGTTTTTTCACATTGTTACATTTCCTATACCAAAGTGAGGAACTGAACACCTGCTTTGCTGAAAATATATATAGGCTATAGCCTAAGAAAGGCTAGAAGCCTTAACTTGTGCTATAGCATCTCTTGAAATCATATTAGGCCAACACAAATGACCTTTTTGAAACCTAAATTGCACCAAAGCGGAGCCCTTTAAAAGCGTTAAGTAATTTGCACAGCTCTCCTAACCGGTTAAGTCTGTCTGAAAATGTTCCATGGTATATTTGGAAAACACAAACTGTGACAAACCAACAATATAGCTGAAGAATGTGACAATCTGCAAATTATAGCGAAAGTTACTTACCTTTAGCGTGAACCAAAAGTGTGATTTTCAGGTGTGTCTTTATATGTCTGGGGCTGAATACTCTGAATTTTGCTCTGAGCAGTTATTCAATCCACAAGTTTGAATGAGCACAATCAGCATAATATCCTTCATCAAAACCAAAGCAACAGAAGCATGTTCATGTTCTATGATTACATAATCACACACTGAAACCCTAGATCTGGTCCCACCAGTGCAATGCTTGCCTCTCAAGCCAGAGGAGACATTTCCCGTTTGCAGTAACAATCACAGCCCTATTCAGCCAATACATTTGTGTGGGTGCACGCCTTTTGTCAGTTTAGGATACTGGTCATGTTCCTGGGGTCAGTCTCCAACTGAGTCGTCAAATAAAATGAAGATGCAACGGTGGGATTAAGTTGCCTCGATTTGATTTTCGTTCATCCAAAGTCATTGTGCTCAAGGCTTGTTGCATTTGTGGGGTTCAAACGCAGGGATCATACCACCAAATCCTTTAAGCAAATACTTCCATAAATCTTCTGACCTGTGATTGCATCTCATAATCTCTAAGGATAATTTGATGAATTCCTCAAACATTAGACTACACAACATGCAAATTATTACATTTCCAACCTGCTCAGAACTCATGACTAGCTCATCTCTTCACCTTATTGACTAAAGCTCATATATGAGCAATGCCTATTCTGCAATCCTGTCTTTGCAAGGCAACCCATTAGAGTTGGTTAAAAAAAACACTGTGTATTTAAAATGTAGTTGTGTATTTCAACTTCATAATGTGTATATACTTTGTGCATTACTCATCTCTGAACAAACTTAATTTTGTTCATTCATTCATTGGGCACTTTACTTCTACTCACTGCAATAGATCAACATTGTAAGGAGAAAACTCTGACTAATGAACAACTGGTCAAGCTGGGTAACAAAGCTTCATCTTCATAGCTTGTTGGGTGTATGAGAACAGGGAAATGCTCAGCAGCTCTTTATTTGTCTTCTTTTTGGAAACCATAAAGAGAGCAATGAAACACAGCAAAGGAGAGGCATACAGTACCTTCAGATGCATCATTTCAGGAATGTCATTTTATTGACAAAATAAGTAGACTGAACAGTATGTACACAACTGCAACACAAAGCTGGAACTAAAAAGTCAAAAAATAAAAAGGAATCAAACAATTAAACTGGGTTCGAGAGCACTACAAAACTGACATTCCAACTATAGTCTACATCGTAGCAGAAAACAGCGGACTTGAAAGAAAACATATCGCCATAAGGAAAAAAGCCATCATATACACAACGCATCACATTGCCATATCAGAACTCTTGCAGGGACAGGAAAAGAAAGTTGGTGCATTCATAGAGACAGCATTTCTTTTGAGTCCTCGGACATTAGCACGCAATCCCACAAAAGCAAACACTGCAGCACACACACTTGCGTTAGTTGATTGTAGAGAGACATGAACCAAATAGAGCAATGCGTAACCCAATGTGAGCTCTGTGCACACGCAAATCATGACCGCATTTGATGTACACCAATTTTGCAATAAACCAATCACAAAAATACAACAGTGAAGACATCAGAAAAGTGATACAGCATAATTGCCAATAAAAAACACAGCACAGCATTTTACACTTGCAAAATATCAGCCTCATCCCCTGCAAAGTTCTAGACCCAGAACATTTGCACTTCACATGATTGAAGAGTAATCAGTCACCCACTGCTTTTTGCCATCATAAAAACGTTCATGTTGCGATGTCAGTTCATCTTGCTAAACTTGGATATTTCATTTGTTTCCTAGTCTACATGACAAGTTCATATACTTTGGTAAGGAACTAAGATGTTGTTCAGTGTTACGTGGAAAAAAAACCTGACTTCCAATGCAGTAAAACAAATGTCATTAATTGAAGATGCCAAATTCCCAAAATCAGTCTATCCCAAAGTTAACTTTACTTTCCTTGCTCCAATAGGCCTGTCATTCAAATCCATGACTGCAGACATAGCCTCGTCATGGGACTCAAATGCAACCATCGCCTCACCAGTTGGCAAGCCTTTTTCACTGAACTGAAGGCATACGGAACCCGGCAGCACCTGATAACCATAGAAAAAATCAAGTATCTCATCTACGGTAACTGTGAAGGGCATATTCTGAATCTTGACAATGGTAGGCCGAGGGTTACTGGGGCCACTGCCCCCAGACGGCCCCCTCAGATTGTCCGAAGCTGACCCAAAGGAAGGTTGAGGTCCCCCAGTGGGTCCCTGTCCACCTCCTCTATTATGGTTGCCTCCCTTCCTAGACCCATTATCGAAAGGCGGAATGCCTCTCAGACTCTCCGGGCCTCCCACAAAACCAGGAGGACCATTGCTACCTCCTGGTCCTGGGCGGAACCCTGGTGGCTCAAGAACGGGACCGGGCAAGTGAGCCCCGACCAAAGGTGGTGGCACACCAAGCGCAACATCTCCCAAAGTGGCGCCAAGAGGTGGCAAGGGAGGGGGGCCTGCAAGACCATTGCCTGGGGCAGTGAAAGGAGTTACAAAAGGAGGACCGTTACTTAGGCTTCCTACACTGTTTCTGAGGAAGTTGAACTCCTCTCCGCTCATGGTAGGATAAGCGTGGGCCTGGGCCTGCACTTGGGCTTGGACTTGAGCCTGGGCCTGAGCCTGCACTTGCGAATGGACGCTACCTTGAGATTTCTGCCCTCTCCTGGACTGAGGCGGTGGGTTTCTTTCTATTTCCTTCATTTGGTCAAATGTGACCAAATGAACAAAGGCATCTCTACCATTAAGCTTTTGTCTATGTAATCTTTCTGCTTTAAGTGCTTCCTCTTCAGACTTAAACTGCACTATTGCTTGGCCAAGGCCATTGCCGTTACTGTCAACTAGAACTTTTAAGGTATCCTCAAACAACTGGATTCCATTCAAGAAGAGACGCACATCCTTCTTGGACACATTGTATGGGATATTTGAGATGTGGGCACAATTTCTTGGGTTTTTTCCTCCTTCTGTGGAACTACCTTTCTGATCACCTTGGGAACCCTGCATCCTTTTGCGAATGGCATCAATCTTTTCAAACATAGCCTTCTTAGTGATGGGATGGACCTGAATGAATCTACTACCCATGTACTGCATATGGCACCCAAGGGCAGCTTTGTAGTCCATCTCATTTCTGAACTCTACGAAACCCTCCCCTGTTGCTCTCCCGTTAGGTCCATAAGCAATGTAAATGCTGTCTTCAACAATGTCCAGGTTTTTGAAAAATTCAAATATCTGCTTGTTTTCAGCTTCGTATGGAAGCCCTTTCAGATACACACAAAACTCTTGCTTATGTGGAGACCTGGACCTCGCACGTTCACGTCCTGAAGGAGATGCAGAACTCGAACTTCCACGTCGATGGCGGTCCTGGTCTGCATTATGACCAGGTTTGGACTGGTTTTGGCCAAGGATTCCACTGCCACACTCTCGCCACTGCCTCTCAGACGCTGGGGTTATTTCCACATATCTTTGCCCCATCATTGCTGCACCTCTTTTTATTGCCTCAAAAGCATCCTGGGGTGCAAAGAATTTAACTAGTGCTCGACCACTGCTCCTGCCCATGTTATCTCTAATAAGACGAACATTTTCAACAGCCAATCCATGGAAGAATTCTCTGACTTCTAACTCGTTTGCATTAAAGGGAAGGCCTTGCAGGTGGACGTAAAACTCATCAGGGTTGGTAATTGATGGCTTCAAGTGAGCCTGCAGGTTAAGGGGGTTAAGGTTCATTGGGTTGAGGAACATGTGATTAGGGCTTCCCAGGGACATATGCGGCCCGGATGTAGCGAGACCAGGTCCAACTGGGGGAGGGACACCCGGGTTAAAAGGAGGCAGTGCAGACAGGTGGGGCATGTGAGACATTGGAGGTACAGGTGGCACTGCAGACAAAGGGGAAACTGTTGGCACGGCGGGATGGGATGATACAGGCGGTGGACCTGGCAAGGGTGGCATGGAAGGCATGGGTGGTATGGACTGCATGCTGGGCAAGGGTGGTATGGGTGGTGGTACAGAGTTTAGGGAGGACATGGCAGTTGTCATGGTTGAACCCATCGTGATGCTGCCACCACTGAAGTTATTGTTGAAACTGGGCATGTTACCCATGCTAGTGGTGGCAAAGGTGGAAATGTTTTTGTTGCTAATTGGCTCATGTGCAGAAGTAGCTGTGGTGGCAGTAGCTGATGTATTACTGAAACCTTGAGCAGTAGTGGGCATGCTACCTCTACCACTTCCACCGGAGGTGGCAGGGGGGCCTGGTCTGTTACCGTTTCCTGCTGCTCCCTCTACACTGCCAGCTTCAAACCGCCTGCGGCTAAGCTCAATCATGTTCTGCATTTCTGTCTTGCTACTCAGCAACAGTGATACTTTAGAACCTTTGATGGACCCCCCTGTTCGCATCATACCAAGCCTGGCATCTTCGTCTGTGGCGAAAACGATAAATGCTTCACCATGTTCACCCCCTACAATATGCACCCCACCATCCGGGATGGTCAATCCAGAGAAGAAATGGCGAATGTCCATGGTCCCTGCCACAATGGGGAGACCCTGCAAGCGGATGACCACAGCCATGCTGAGGCGTTACAACACACACCTGCAGGTGAAAGAAGGCATCGGCTGTCAGACTAGGATAAAAGGAGAGTAAAAATTCCACACACAGACACATGTGGGCACAGACACACACACACACACACACACACACGCACACACACACACACAAGCAGTCAACAAACCATCAACAAATCCAGTAAGACGCATGGTTAGGTCCCAATGAACCAAATAACATTTAAATACTTTGCTGACATTTAAACACTGATGAAATTTCTGCAATTTAGACACCATGTCATATTGTAAACAAAACATTTAACAATGATTAACAGCAATCAAGCATCATTTAATATCTCGCATGCTTTTCTCTCTCAATTCTCAAAAATGCATCCAAACGTGAAGAATCAGTGTGTCGACTGATATTCTCTTACCCCAAATAAATCTTTAAAAACATATTACAGCTCATGACGAGCTTTGCCAAGTAGGCTAATCGAACATTAGCCTATAGTCTGAACATACTATTAAAATGGTCTTTAAATGCCCTCATATTGTTAGATTAACATTGGTAAAAACTGTACGGCCTACAAATGACAAACATTCAGCATCTAAAAGGTAGTAGGCTTCAGTTCAATCTCACTAAAGCCAGCAGCATAGACTACAGTTTTTCCCCCTTTGAGCTCTAGTCCAGTTTAAAACATGTAAAACCCTGGACTCAATTGTTCTGGACCCATTATATTTAAATTGGCATTGCGCTGACAAGCACGTACCAACATCCCTGTTACATTATCAAATTTTAAAAATTGAATCTTGCTAGAGTTCCTGATAATTAATCTGGACACATTATAAACAAATGGACAGTGTGCTTTAATTCAAGCCAAAATTGTAGAGGAGCACATGCCTTCTTCAGAGCAGTATTGGCCAAGTGTGATCAGACAGGCAAGGGGCAAATGACACAGAGGAAGCAAATCAAACGTCATTGTCAGCTGTTACTAAGCCCAGATGGAGCAGCCTCTTCACAAAGCAATGCAAATACAACAACATGCACTTCACTGAAGCTTGGTTTAAGTTTAAAGCTCGTTTCACAGAGCATTCAAACTTGAGGAATACCAGACTCCTTCAAGCAGCCTACAAGTTGCACAAGTCTGGCCAAAACCACTCTGAATAGGTGAATTTCACTTCATTTGGAGGGGAAAAAAAGGATGGACTACTTTCCGATCACTATGCTTACCTTTTGCTAAAAGAAGCGCTTCTTTATTGGGTGTACTGGATACCCAAGCCAATCCTGATGTCAATCATTTAAAATCAACTCTAGACTGTAACAAAAGAATAAAATGAAGCAAATATATGAATTCAAACAGCAGACAATAGTGGGAGTCGTCCACGTTCACCTCCAGACACACAAAAACACATACAAAGACAGTCAACACCAGCAACAGCTTATACCAGCTTCTGTTTGCAGCAGAGAGATCATGACCATACTTCAGCTGTGCGATCCAACACATCTTTCAATAGCAGCTTTGCAAGTAGCCGAAGAGCAGTTGAGTTCAATGCACAAAATACACATACTGTTGACCAGTGTTGCACACAGAAATGCATTAGAGAAAAATAAACCAACATGCTGAAAGATATTTCACTTTGAATGTCAAACCAATTCAAGTGCTTGAAAACATATTGTGGGCAAGTCTCAACATAAACAGTGAACAAATCAATACAAAGCGGCCTATAACCAACAGATTCCAAATCTGTCTTTCAAAGAACTGAGCCTTGACAGCTGTTCAAGACTAGTCTCATTAAGGGAGTATAACATAGATAATGTAAAAAACTGATTAGAGTTTGAAGCAAAAGAAATTTGAGCACAATAAAAGGCCAAGTTGTCATGCAGAAGTAAACCCATGTCTGTTTGTCAAGATAGCCTAAACTAATAAAATAAATGTATTCAATTTCTTATCGAAAATATACATGTTAAAGCTCTTTAAATATGACAAACCACAACTTCTACTTGAGCAAATATGTGCACATTTTAATTACAAATCTATAGGTGATCTTTTGGATCAATTCCGAGTGTTTCTGAGGGACACTGAACTTCACAGTATATAGCCTAATAAACAAAAAGTGCAAAACGGTTGACGCTATGTCCGTTTTGTCAACATCAATCAACAGTGAACCATCCTTTGTTTTGAAAACACAACAGACACCAGTTTGGGTAATATATTCCAACTGCCAAATGAAGTCCTCTCCACAACTAAACTCAGCCACACAGGGACTCAACACCAGACCAGAAAACTATCATTTCAGCACCACCATATGACATTTCTTTATCACATAAAGGACACAATAACAAACAAGGTGCAACAAACGAGCAAAGGAAGTGTGGGTAATGGGCATCATCCCTGCTATGAAACAGATACCCACAGAAGCATTGTTGCCACTGGCCTACATTATGAACACCTTGACTCCTGAATAAGGACCTGGAGTAAGCTGATTTTGAACCAATACAAATGTTGGTTCAAGCTAGACCTCTCAACCACCTGAGGCACAATGCTGCACATCAATCAATCCATCCATGCAGCAGGAAGCTTTATCCATCAACAACACCAAACGCAGAAGATGAAAGGAAGTCTGAGAATTTCCCATGGTAAACTCACACTTCACATTTCTTTATATATAAACAGTCATCAATGTCACATTCAATGTGACACCCACCAATTGTTTGTCCTCAACAACCACAATTCAACCTTTTTGGAAGAGTGACAAACTGCCAACAGCATTCAAAATGACCTCATCTTCCTATTGCTGATTCTTTAGCAACACTGTGCAGTCAGTCATCAGAATGACTTCCCACATGCACAGTTACAACTTATACCACACATGTCTAGTGGTATTGTATTCAAAACAACCTCTCATGTTTAAGCTAAGGCTGGCACCAAATGCACTTGGTGGCTCTGGTTCCTTCCGTTGAAAACCTCAGGGAAAAAACTTCAAGAAATGTAGCTGATGAATTTCATTTGCAATTTCAATTGCAACACCAAGGCAAAGTTCATTAGACATTAGAATAACAACTCAAAGAGTGCCATCTGCAAGAAGAAACTCAATATGAGCACATTCAGGTTAGAGTGCGTTGATGCACTGCATTGAATGGACCGCCATTGTTTGGGACAACACAATCAAAACATCCTGTTTCACACCATGGCTCATGTAGCTTATCACATAGGCTGTGGAATTTAGGCACAAGCAAAAAATAATCCAAGCTGGCAACATATAGATATTATTCAAGTTAAAGTACATTGCTCAAGGAAAGCCATGAGATCGAGCACAATGCTAGTGATCTAGCTGGACCCTGCTACAAACGCAGTGCAAAAAACTACCAATATGTTAGCTCCAAACAGAGATGTGGATATCCGCTACAGAGCTGATTTCAGAACCTGCAGCAAACCTTCCCTTGCACGTGGCTACTACCACTTATTGCCATCGTATGCCCAAAAACAGTGGGGATATAATTTCAAACATTTGTGCTTAACAACTTCTTTTCAGTCCTACCGATACCTGACGTTGGCTAGCTGCGTGAAAACGATGGTTTGCTAACGTAACAAATCAAGGAACACAAAATGTAACCACGCATCCAACATATGCGCTAATACTCAACCTGCACACAACCTCCTCATATAAAATTACTGAATGCACGTACACGATTGATCACCTAGCCAGCTATTCTAACATAAGGCCTGAAGTAGCTAACTAGCTGTTTAAGTAGCCAGCTAGGTTAGCTAGCTGGTGAAGAAGCCTGCCACCTAATTCAGCGATACTGATGCTAGGCATTTTTCCTGGTTGCAAATCGGTGGCGCTTATTAAAAAATAGACACAGTAGAATTGCCCTTCAGTAATTTTCTGTGCTTTGCATGATCTTACCGAAATTATCTGTTAAAACAGATTTTATATTTTATAGAAGATGTCTGGCAGTTCTTCCACCGCCGTGCTTTCTTCGGTCTCAAGATAGAATCACAAAATGTCCGTCGCATTCATAGGACAGCTTTGTCGGTGACGTCACATCCATGCACCCACCCCGTCCCGTTCGTCCCCTTCCCATTCAAATCCAGATATTCAATACATGAGAGAGATGGGACAATATTGGATTTCTTACATGCTCACGAACAGCTATGAAAAATTCACATACATTACATGAAAACGAAAACTGTCAATTAAACATAAATTAATTATGTGTGTGCAAAATTGAAGTAGGCCTAGTGTCACTTGCATTGCTGAAGGCGAAGTAGCCTACTAGGCCTACATATTTAGATGAATAATTAAACAAATGACAACCCAAAAGCACATTTCACTGTCCAGGGAAAAGATGAACCACTGTATATCTTTTTAACATACTGTAGCTTTAATGGAGAATTGAATGGCATGTTTACAGGGTAGGCTATACTCAGACGTTCAATAAGCATGGTATCACAACTGGCTTTCCGCTGACACTGAGAGGTTTGCATCCAAGCTTTTGGTTTCAGTGACTTATGCTGTATGGAAACTATGCATGTATAGAATTGATGTAGGCTATACATACTACTTGAAAATAAATGTCTGTCTTGTGTGTTTAAATGTTGTCAAACTAATCTGTCAAGATTGGAAAAGTGCTGAGATATAAGACATAAATGCTTGTAAATTCTAATATATTTATTTGCTTGTTAAACAGACTAAGCAGGGAAGATGAGATGAGATATTGGCTCCCTGTTTGGGAATCCAACAGAGTTAGGGGGAAAAGAGCCAGTATCAAGTAGTTATGAAAAGTGTTGTTCCAGGATGTTTGCCAAGTTAAGTTCAACAGTGAGTACCCATGTGTGATTATCCAATTTCCAGATGAGTTGTGAAAAAACTGTTTGTATGCAAATAAGAGGTAATGCACAAACTTTAAGGGAATTAACCAATAATTACCCTTGGAATGTAGTCCGTGCTACTCAAAAGAAGACCAAAAACACTCAAGCCATTTCAGGCATATTTCAGAAACAAATCCAATATAATTTGCTCTGACCAAATTTATATAAACGCAAAAGGAAGGAACAGACAATGGTCTGCCAATATAAACAAACTCATTTCCCCAAAAATAAGTAATGTATTTGTGCGTGTTTCTTTGAGAAAGAGTCCCAGTCATGCTGGGAATGGCATCCTTTCCATAACTATACAAAATAAGTATTCACAAGGCTCTATCCTCTGCTTCCTCTCGTATGCGGTTGGCTTAGTGCTGGGTCCATTTGATGCTCTTCAGGTCAATGCCCTCCTGCACCATCTCCCATAAGGGGCTACTCAGACAAAACAGAGATAAAAAACAGAGTAGGAGTTAAATGAGAATTGATGCAGTTGCTGTAAAACCTGAATAGTCTATTATAGTTAGACCGATTAAAAAGGGAATTTTCTACACAGTTATAGCTAACAGGGACAGCATCCTGAAGGTTTGATAGAGTAATTTAAATGAAATAAAAAATGTCACTGTACCCATCACACTGTTTCACCGGTCAATGAAAAGGCTTGTGCATAACATATTATGTAATCCAGCTAGTAAAATGAAGTCACTCAATGCGACACTGCACATTTTCAGGTGACAGTTTAAGATGGTAACCCCTTTTACTTTATAGGAGATTAACCTGATTATGTAGTTATCATATTCTGCATATTCAATACAATGATGAGACAGAGCGAGGTGCATGTCTTATTTACCTCATGTCCCTTAGCCGTTTGACCTGTTGAATCAACTTCTCTGCTGTGTAATCCACTTCATCCTCCGTAGTGAAGCGACCAATTCCAAACCTACAAGGCATATCGACATTAACAAATTCGAAAGAAATAGGTCGACAAGGAACCTGGTGTGTTATATTGTACGTCTTTTCCTTTAAAGCTAGTGGAACATTTTGCAGTACTTTTATAGTCTTATTTAAACTATTTGCCACAATACATGAATCTCAGATCACCAGCTAATAAGTGTCAACTGGTGAAGTGTGGTGGCTTAAATCACCTCAAAGGTTCTTCTGACATTCCAAGTAATGTTTTATTTTCCTTTCCTAGAAATTCCCCTAGATTCAAGCATATGCTACAATGCCTAGAAATGCAAACTGACCTGATGGAAGAGTGGGCCAGGTCCTCATCGGCTCCGATTGCCCTGAGAACGTAGGAGGGCTCCAGGGAAGCAGAGGTGCAGGCACTAAGAAAACAGTTCCCAATTAATGGAAAAACGAGGACATGCCACACACATTAGTCCACACCCAACTGCTACATCTAAAGCATTTTGAGCAATGCTGCAGGGCAATCACATAACCGGTTCCATGTGTTCTGATCGGATGCAAGTGACAATTTGCCTACTGATTATTAAAGTTTCCCATAAAAATATATTGGCCAATATCAAAAGGGAATGCGCCAGAACAACAATAGTCAGGACCATTACCCGGCAACATTGGTCAAAAAGTCACTTTACTTCACATACCTTCCAGACGAAAGTGCCACATCCTTTAGTGCCATCAACAAACTTTCCCCCTCCACATAGGCAAAGGAGAGATTGATGCATCCTGTAGAAAACAGTATGCATTACTAAGTAAAAGTCAGAGTATGTTAGATGGAATTCTTCTTTTCCTAGTGTCTGTTCTGATGCCAACCTGAGTAGCGTTGTTCTGGGTCACCGTTCATGATGACATCTGGGATTTCTGACATGACTTTCTGAACCAGGCGATTGGCCAGCATGGACACTCGTTTGTGATCATACTGTAGGCAGAGATTTACACCAGATCATCAAACCATATTTCTATCATATTCTTAAAACGTCCTTGTAACAATAATGCTACATTGAGAAAGTTCTGCGCTGAACAGAGAGACTATAAATATCTCATCAATGCTTTACTCTTGTAGACCACACAAGAGTAATTTTGTTCATGTAAGACAACAAGACGATATTGCATTACCAGCGCCAGTGCAACTGATGTTCCACAAACAAAAGAGCTAACAATAACAAACCAAGCAAACAAAAACATACAACTGTGCTGCTTTTGTTTCTTTAACTATTTGTATATTTTCTAACATTTACATTTCCATGCATTTATTCAAGTACAAGATATTTTTGTCAAGCACAGATTTATAACTTTTAAGGAAACAATGATCTCCAGACATTGAGGCATGCAAAATGCCATTGCTAGCAGCACCTTGTACTTGTATTGGTGGGGTTTTCTCTTCTTGATTTAAATATAAATGGCATGTATGTTTTGTTGGCATTACCTCCATCTCCTGCTGGGCAATCTCACAGGCTGCTCCCAGCCCCACTGCCAGAGGTGTGGGCACCGTGCCTGAGCGAAGTCCCCTCTCCTGTCCACCACCATTCTGCAGAGGTTCCATGCGCACCCTCGGCCTCCTCCTCACATACAGAGCCCCAACACCTGAGAGACCATTTGCACACTAGAATTCAGCTGACCCTCTACGAAACTGCCATTGTCAATGACAATGAAAATGTAAAATCAACAAATCTTAAAAAGTAATTTCACTCAGTGCATGAGTATCAAATTCCACCAAGACAAATGAAGGGGTTTGCACAGTGCAAATAAAATTGCATTGCAAAAAAAAGTACACTGACTGACTAGTCTTGATGAGGGGTACTACCATGCTACTACCATGAATGTTCCAACAGACCCAAGATTGCAAAAGTCCATCATACCCTTGCTTTAATGTCACAGAGGAATACTGGACCAGAACAAACCTTTAGGGCCATATATTTTATGACCACTGATTGACATCAGATCCACCTTCAAGTCAGAGACGTCGACAGGGATCTTGCCCACGGCCTGGGCAGCATCCGTGTGGAGGAAGACATTCTTGGAACGGCACAGCTGACCTGAACATTCCGGGAAAAAGTACGGATTAGAACTCAGTGTTGACGTAGAAGACCTTTTGTCTATATAATGGGGCAGAAAATGTATAAACAAATCATTTAGACATACCTATTTCCTTGATGGGCTGCTTGACTCCAATCTCATTGTTGACGAACATAATAGACACTAGGCTTGTATCTGGCCGAATACTTTCTTCTAATTGCTAAAAGACAGGACCACGCTGGTTCAATTTTGGGAACATTTGGCAAGAAAAACAAACCATTCAACAAACAACAACGATATCCTCTTAAGGAGCAACTCTGGGAAAGCCAAGTCCAGGGAAAAATAATGTAACCACCGAACTTTTGAACTGCCTGGGCAGCTTTCCAGAAAGGTGATTTGAGGATCATTAAATGAATTAAGATTCTGTATCTCAATGTCAAATCCGAGAGAATGTGGAATATAGCTCAACCCCATTATTTGTCCTTCATTACTGTAGAATTCAGAAATGTCCTCTAAAGCACTAGTGTACATTTCTAGTGCCTGTCATATATGAGTAACAGTCATCTTTCAAAATCTTTCAATTCCTCTAATGACGGGACTCATTAGATTTATACATTGATTTATAGGTTTATACATTGATTTTGCCAGATTTCTTCAGCAATACACAGCGGCCGGCAATACATGGGAATACACTTATGTTCCTCATTCTTCTTTCTTACTGAATCACAATCTGATTCTGATTCATTCAAAAGTTTTGCTTTATTAACTGTCAATAACACATGTGTGCGGTTAATACACAGGTGCGGTCAAGTCATGTTTTTTTTTTTAACTATTAGTTGCATAAAATACAGTCCTGCAGTTAACACATGATGTCAATACTGTACTCAAAACAGTTTATAATACAACTGACCTGGAGGTCGATGAGTCCATTGGTTTTCACGGGTAAGTAGGTAACATCAAAACCCTCTGACTCCAGCACACGGCAGGAGTCTAGAACACATTTATGCTCAGTCTGTGTGGTGATGACGTGCTTCTTCTTGGCTTTGTAAAATCGGGCAACTCCCTGAAAAAAAGGCATTATTTAATGAGGATTTGAAATAATCATATTCATTATTATATAGAATAAAATATTCCCAGCTATGGTCTTTTATGGTATCTGACGCTGTTAAAAAAAATTCAGGCGCGGACTTATTGCAAATAAGATACAATGCATTATCCCCGCTTGAAAAGAATATTGAAGTCTTGTTTACATAACAAATCATTAATCCTTTATTCCATTGAGTCTTTCTGCAAGGCCTATGCAAATCCCACCGGCTCACCGTCTCTGTAATCCTAATCAGAACGGGACACTGGATACTTACTTTGATTGCCATATTGTTGGACTCAGTGGCACCACTTGTGAAAATGATCTCTCTGGGATCAGCAGCAATAAGATCTGCAATTTGCTGAAAGTTAAAACAAACAGAAGTGAGTTGTAAATCACACAACCCTGACAGTATTACAAAAACTGACCATTTACAAACTCCTTCATGAGGACATCTCGGATCCTTTATTAAAAATACCGAAAGTAAACGGTGTTAAATAAAGTTGGGCAGATTACCTTTCTAGCTTTTTCCATGCCACTCTCACTCTCCCAGCCATAGGCATGAGTTCTGGAATGAGGGTTGCCATAGTAATTCACTTGGTAAGGGAGCATTGCATCCAGCACTCGTGGGTCCTGCGGAAGCATCAAAAAATTTAGTTTATTTTTAACAATTAGAGGAAATCGTGGCTGTTATTCTGCTTTCGTAACCATGACATGGCATTTCTGAAAACACTGCTGAGCGCCAGACTCTGGAATATGACACAGAGCAGTGCCGATCTTGTAAGTGACATGGCATTTGTTCTTGTCATTAGGTCACATACCATGGGTGTTGTTGCCTGAAAGTCCATGTAGAGTGGACGTAGCTCCTCTTTTTCCAGTTCTCTACTTTTTATCATTTCTGGCAAAAACAAAGCATAATGGTCACTGACTGACTCCACAGCAAACTCTCTTTGGTTATATTCATAAAAGAACATCGGTTGACAAAATATAAACATAGCCATATAATTTATAGATGTATTAGCCATCATGACGCAGCCTGGTGAAAGATACTTAGCTAACCAGCTAACACCAGCCTGTTTCACAGTAACTAAATTTAACTGCGTCATCAGAAGATTAGGACAAGGCAACTGCATGTGTCAATTAAAACGAGTAACAGACAAATGTACCTCTCTCTCGAAGAGGTGCAGTAGCAACACTCAGAGCATAGGTCAACCTGGGGGTCTGAAAGCCACACATGGACCCCAGGAGTTTCCTCGTTACAGTCTTGCTCATCATCTTTCCCTCTGAGCCTGGGTGCCCTCGATAACACAGAAAGTGACAGCAGGATACACGCACGCGTCGATAGAAGCTAACTATCGCGCTGTTGTAAATCTGTTGAACAGAATAATGTCGTCAAATGTTCCAGCACATGCAGGGTTTCGCCGGAATACTGTTCTTTCTTGTGATCAAAACACCACACCACACGTTACAACAGCAAGCTTACACAAGTTGGGTCATCCCTCCAAGGTGGTAAACTGAACGTGAGAAGCGCAAACTGGTATTGGTTCGTCTGGATTGTTTTGGGCGTGGTTTTGAAGTACCCGAATGAAAAGACACAAAACCATTGGCGTACATTCTTCAACTCTACCGGAAATCCGCTCTGGGAGCCAATGAGTAAGGGCTAAGGCGTGCGGAATTAACCAATAATCGAGAAATTGTATGCAACAGTGACAATAACAATTATCGCAATATATGTTACAAGTTGCATGACAAACCAAAAAATATATGCATCGGCTACTACGGTTGTAATGACAAAAGCCGATACATACATTCATAGGTTAAATACCCGAGATATATTTGCATGACTAACCGTTTTTATCAGCATCAATCGGCTATCAGTTAATAAACTATATCGGTTTACTATTACATTTGTTGAATCTGAAACCTGACCATATAAGTTACGAATTGACTGGGCTTGAGTAGACCTGTGGCAGTTCTTTCCAGAGGCTGTTTCCCCTCAAAGCCCGTGTCCATGCAATGATGCAATGGATGCATTTATTTGGAGGAAGTGCGTAAGTTAAAATGTAAACCGTCTTCAAGAAATGCCTGGCAGCTCGATCGCAGCTTCGTAAGACAGTTGACTCTACTGGTAAGTGTTTTTATATTAAAAGCTCGAATCAATAGACTATTATATCACCGCATCATAGCCTATGGGATACCACAATTGCCCTAGTGTATATGAATTACATATTGTCCATATATTATTGACGCCACGCACTATAGTACATTGGGTCAGATTGACTGATATGGAACTGGGTCACTGCACTGTTGAACACGTTTAAGCCGGTTTCAGCCGTTTTATTAATATTTGTGATTCTATACTGAATTCTGTGGCTATTATTATCAATCAATCATCATTGCTTTCATTATTAGAATTAATACTTGCATTTGCTTATGTAGGCTGTATAGCTACACCTTTATTACGGTTAGATAATAATTAGCTAGGGGTTGTTTGTTATTAGGATAGATATGACAAACTTGTGTGCCTTTTGGTGTGTGCTTTCAGATGCATATAGTACAGTTCTTTCACTTTCAGTAAAATGATGACATCCCCTGCTATCCGGCGGGTCACCCATCACCTGTCAGTCATCAACTGGAAAAGTCCACATTATGACTGTGCAATGCCACAAGTAAGACTGTGTCATTCTTCTGATCAGTCTATGGACCTAACAAATGTCAATTACCCCGCATCGACTCTTCATTCAAGGAGGAAATACAGATCCAACAACTCCCCTAATCAGATGGCCATTTCTCAGGTCAATCACATTTTAAAAGCCAACGAATACAGCTTCAGAGTGAACGGGTACGATGGGCGATCTGGGGGGTCAGTCACAGGGTTTGACAGCAACATCCTGGCCTCCAACTCCCCCAGCGAGGACAGACGGAGTACTGCCACTTGTCTGCAGAGCAGGGGGATGCTCTTTGGAGTGTTTGATGGCCATGCTGGCTCAGCCTGTGCTCAGGCGGTGAGCGAGCGTCTCTTCTACTACATAGCTGTGTCCCTGCTCCCGCTGCAGACTCTCCTGGACATTGAGGAGGCAGTGGAGAACGACAGGCCGGTCATGCCCATGCTTCAGTGGCACAAGCACCCGAACGACTATGTCAGCACAGATGCCGGCAAACTCTACTTCAACAGTCTCCGAACCTTCTGGCAGGAGCGCATTGACCTGCAGGAGGACACCGAAGACGAGGACGTGCCGACTGCGCTGTCCAATGCCTTCAAGAGGCTGGACAGTGACATCTCTCTGGAGGCACAGGTGCACTTCGGGGACCCTTTCTCCCACCTCACCCCCCTCAGGGTGGCCTTATCGGGGTGCACGGCCTGTGTGGCCCTTGTGGACGGGGACGACCTGTACATAGCCAACCTGGGTGACAGCAGGGCCGTTCTGGGAGTCCAGGGGGCGGACGGGAGCTGGTCAGCATTCACAATCACCAATGACCACAACGCCCAGAATCCCGACGAGATGCAGCGGGTGCTCTCGGAGCACCCGAACCTGGAGAGGAAGACGGTGGTCAAGCACGACAGGCTGCTGGGAGTCCTTTTGCCCTTCCGGGCCTTCGGGGACATCAAGTTGAAGTGGAGTAGCGAGCTCCTCAGTCGCATGGCTGAGGCCCGGCCAGAGGTCCTGTCGGGGAACGAGTTCACCAAAATGGTCCCGTCCAACTACAACACCCCGCCTTACCTGAGCGCCGAGCCCGAGGTGACGCACCACAAACTGCGGCCACAGGACAAGTTCCTCATCCTGGCCACTGATGGCTTGTGGGAGCTGATGCACAGGCAGACGGTGGTGCAGGTCATCGGAGAACATCTTTCCAGTCTCCAGTGGCAGAAACCCCTGACCGCGGTGAGTTTCACACTCGGGCAGATGCAACGACTGCTGCTGGAGAGAAAGAGCAGGGCCCTCTCGGCGCTGGAAGATGAGAATTCGTCCACACACCTCATCCGTCATGCTCTGGGCAACGATGGCTTTGGCTCTGTGGAACCCAGACGACTGGCCAAAATGCTGAGCTTGCCCCAAGACCTGGCACGCATGTACAGGGATGACATCACTATTGTTGTGATTCACTTTAATAACCCAATTATGTGAAGTGAAATATACACAAATGCCAGTAATACTAAGGTTGAAGGAACAAGTTATGTACTGAGTGTAGTGTAGTAGTGAAGTAGTGCTAGTTTTTAAGTGAATATTTATGATCAAACTGTCTGGCATAGGCAGGCTCTTATTTTTCCCTAAGATGTATAAAATGTATAAGTAAATGAAATACCCTGCACGATTTTTTTAGAGCGTCGAGTAGAAGCCATCGACCTTTGTAAACCAATCTTTGAAGAACTAGATAGTGACCATGTTGAAGTAAGACCAAGAAAGAGTTGCACAACCTGACACAGAAGCAGCAGTCTAGTTGAACACTTTTAAACTGGGTGTTGACCTACGAGATTCCACAACACATGGCATACAGATTTCATTAAGCCTTTGCTTTATACTGCTATATTGCTTTTAACTCGTAGGAGACACTGTTCAGTTAGGTACAAACAACAAAGTAGAATTTGTGCTGCTATAACACCTCTCAAATTGCCCAAAAATGCCCAGAGGCATTTGAAGTAGGTTAGAGCCATGCCATTAGATACCGCAAGCACATTTGCACAAAAAGTAGAAGTTTTATCCAGACACAGAACTACGCAACATACCGAAAAAAAGGGGAAAAAAACAACCCTTTTATTTCTCAGCATTTTCCCAGATTCAGTCAGACTGGGCCTTTTCTTTGTGCCTTTGAAATGTTAGAGGAGAAGTGAGGTGCTCAGATTTAAACCAGATGTGCGTTCATCATTTCATGACCAAACTGATTTATGTTGAAAGAACTATTGGTTCATTGTGCTCTCTGTGTTAGTTTTAAAGATGAATCATTCCGTATTTGTATGCAAAATACACCTAACTATTTTTCTGAAATTTCCTACTTTCCTACATTATAATAAAAAAAAAACTTTTCCGCAACCCGTGTTATAGAAAATGGATATTCTACTTAGGAGATCAACAAGAGATATCACAGCACTATGACTTTATTTGAAATCAATTTTTGTCAAGGGCTTTACAAAATCAAATCTTGATTAGAAAACAGATACCTCTATATCAAATGGTTTCCAAGTCAACATAAAAGGAATTCTGGGTTACATAGTTACCCACAGCTCATAGAGCCTAAAAAACTGAATGTGCTGATGTTCATCTAAAACTGTAGTCTCGTTCAAAAAAGGGGTTTCAAAATACTGTGGTGTTGTCCAGTTGCGCCTGGCTGTCCAGTTCTTCTTTGAAGGATCTACATGCCAATTAGAAATCCCATAGACATGTGGAAAGTGACATTGATCAAAAAATAAAACTGGCTATTTGAATTTCATTGTTCAGTCAATACACTGGACTTGAATCTGAACATTGCCGCAATGTCTGAGCCTTAAATGTACATAAAAAAAAATCCACATACACATTATGTGGGAAAAAAGGCTCTCTTTGCAAAAAAGAAAAAGAAAAAAAAGAACATCAACTGAAACAAAAATTTAAAGACAATACATATCAACTGACATAACAATGTGTCATGACTTGCGGTACAGAAACAATGATCACAGACTAGCCTAAAAGTGTTAAAAAAGAGCGGGATGGTGGGTAGGTGGGGTGGGGGGAGTGTCCAACAGATTGTGATCTGTGTTCGCATGGTTTTAAGGTCCAGAAACAGCAGATCATCGGCGAGTGGGCATGAGAAGCTGTGTGGCGGTGACGGAGTCTGGAAAGAGGTTGTGGTACGTGGGGAGAGGAACGTACGCTGCTGTGATCATTTTTCCTGTACAGAGAGTAAATACAAAAATTGTCAAGTAAGGCGCAGCTATATTTCAGTGAAGACTCCGATCAAATTAGAACAAGAGACATTTGGTGTAAACTACACTTGAGATTTTTGATTTAAGTTCCATCATTTCATACATAAAGCAAGGACTTCACTCACCTGCAAAATATCGTCCATGTAACGCATTTACAGCTGCCATTGCTCCAGGGATGGTTGGGCATTTTACATACACGTTACCCTGAAACAAGACAATCTCTTTTTAGCAACTAGTTCAGAACTGTTCAGAAATGGTGTGCTTCAATTGACATGCAACACCATGTTATACGTACTTGAGCTGAATTTTTGTCTACATATATGTGCACAACTCCTCCGTGTTTGTTGCACTCTTCTATGACATCATCCTGAATCTCGACATCCCAGCCAGGGTGGTTCTCCCTACAAGAGAAAAACACAATACAGCCACTCAGAAACAGCCAGTAAACAAGTCACCTCCTTTCCTAAAAAAAAATAAATAAAATGAAATTAACCTAATCAAAAAGAGGTGTCTAGCGCCATATCTAGATGACATAGTACTTACGACTGAGGGTTGAACATGTTGGACAGCTGGAAACAGTGTGTGGCGATAGGCTGGGAGGGAAGATTGAGCGCCTGATTTGTACTCATGCTGGGCAAGTTGAGGTTCAGGTTAAGGGCAGGGCTCATGGCCGCTAAAAGGAGAGTTTCAAACAGGGGATCAAGGTTACTTGGTGCTGAATTCATTCAGTTACAACAGTCCTAAACAGCTCATTGGTTAAAATGCATGGTAAAGCTGTGAAAAACTCAAGTCTCCCTGTTCTAACTTTACGAGAAAACCAATGGCATTCCAAAGGCAACCTCAGGTCGAAGCCACTGAAGGGAGTATGTGCATTTTCTCATTATAAATACCAACTAATCTCAGAAAGACTCCATCTCTCAAAAAGCATGACCTCGTTTTGGCAACTGTAGCTGCATACGTGATCATTTCCTACAAACTACATTCTGGACATTAGAAAGACAACGATAGGCAGCAGTCTTTCGTCACAACACAATTTTTCAAGGATAATAAGGAGTAGAGATAATGGACTAACGTCAGCAGTGTCATACCAACACCGACTTACTATACAAGTACAAGTTACTTTTGAAAAACTAAAACTAGTACTAGTTATACTACTACTACTTTTTTTGGGAAGTTCAGACAGCAACTAATTAGTAAATTCCTAACTGTAACTTGTCCAAAACTACATACGAGTCAGCATGAGTAATAGGACTGAGGCAGATACTGACCAGCTGCCGCAGCCACAGCTCCCATTGGTATGGATCCACTCATCTGGAGAGCTTGCTGTGCAGCTGGAGGAATCTGTAGACCCGTTCCTGAGAAGATATGCATAAAAAGGTTAGTCTCAGACAATTTATCACTTAGGAAATGTAGGGTATAAAAGTGACTACAATATATGAATGTATGGTCTTTGTTAATTCACTTGGTTTACAACTAAAAATCATAGCAATTTATTTATGGAAGTCACAGGATTTATATAGATAAGACGGGACACGTCTCGTTTGTTATCTGCCTGCCAAGAGATTTATTAGACAAGGGAAAAACCCAACGCACCTTCTGCCAGCCTGGCCATGAGTTGCAAGCGCCCGGTTGTGCCCAGGTCGATGCCTGTCCGCTCCAGCTCATCATTGTCCAAGAAGGAGCTGGCAGAGGATGCGTCCGTGCGCTCTGTGACATGTCCCACTTTCATGGGCCGGCCAGCCAGCTCAAAGCCATTCAGCTGCTCCAAGGCCTTCTTAGCACACTCTGCGTCGGCAAACTTGTACAGAGAAAAAGAAAATTGTTTAAATTACTATGAACAGAGCATACAAATGCATTAGAGACATGGTTTACTGCCCAGAAGGAATACGTTCAGTCATCTGAATATTTGCAAAAAACATTACTACAATACAGCACACTTGATAAATTACAAGAAATTCTAAACCACAAATGACTGAACAGAACCTGCAGAGCCAATCAGACTACTACAACTCACCGTGATGAAGCCATATCCTTTGGATCTGCCTGTCTCACTGTCCATCATGAGCTGAATACTCTCAATCTAGAAAAAAAGATATACCAATCACTCAGACATTTCCAAATACACCAAATAAATGATACAGCAAGTGTAAACATGACAGATGTGTCCTTTACCCTCCCAAAAGGTTCAAAGATGCCTCGGAGCATGTCCTCTGTGATGTTGAAGTGAAGTGAGCCCACATACAGGCGCATGGGCCCGGCAGTGCCCTTCTGGAGATTGTTGGCCATGGCTGCAGCTCTGTTCTTTTCAGCCTGAACATAGAAGGCAGATAAAAACTTGATTAACCCTTCAGCAGGGGAATGTTTAGAACATTGACAGATCAATTTACGCAACAATGTAAGGTTCTAAAATTCCATGTTGAATTTAATGAACCCAGATATTCTTTAGAATGTTCTATTTCCTACATTCCCATCTACATGTACAACAGACAGTAATGTCATCTTTGTTTTAATGGTAAGATGCAATCTCTAGGGCTTCAGTGAATTGGCTACCTGTGATGCCTGAACAATGATGGGCACACCGAGTAGCCTCTGACCCGACAGGCCGATAGCCAAAGGCACAGATGTCACATCCACAAACTCCACATAGGCGATGCCTTTCGACCTTCTGGAGTTTCTGTCTGAGATCATCCTCACATCTCGAACCTTAAAAGAGGAAGAAAAAACATGCACTTTCATACAAATGATCCTGTTTACAAAAGGTGTTGAAGCGATTATAATAATCTATTTCAAAATCAGAAATGCCGTTCCACATTTGAATTCCAGCACGTTGCCGTGGAACTTTAAACCCTGATCTGTGCGCACCTTGTTATTTACTTACTTACTTCTTTGGCTGACACGTTTTATCCAAAGTGCCTTAGATGTCAATTATTACAAGAGTAAGTCCACCTTGAGCAACTTGGGGTTAAAGGAGAATGCCGGCAATTTTTCACATATCTGTTTCAAGGTCACTGTCGGTACAGTTTAAAAAAAAAAAAAAAAAAAAAGGTTTCACCTAGTTTGAATTTCTGTAGCAAACAGTTAGAGCTACCAGGCAGCTACACTGCTGCATTATTCTGGAGGCATGGATATGAGGGCACATGAGCTTGAACAGTAAGCCCAGATTTGGGCACACACACACACACACACACATGCTCACTGACCTTTCCCACAGCGGAGAAGAACTCCTCCAGATCTCTGGGACGAATCCGGGCAGCCAGCTGCATGCAGAACACGGTCCGAGAATCTCTTTCCTCTGGAGTCAGATTATCAATTGGCTGTCTGTGGGGGCACAGAGATGACAGTGTTTTATTACATTTTATCCAATCTGAAGAAAATACTCCTAGACCTCTAGAATTTGTGTGCTAACACCTAGGGAACCACCTGAAGCCTGAGACAGTAACCTGCTTAGACATTATAATAATTGTATTGCAGAACTTACCTCACAGGGCTCTTGTCTTTCCGGAAAGGGCTTTTGCTCTTGGATCGCCTGCGGCTGTGTGCGAGAAAGATCGATTAGTCTGCATGAAGTCCTGAGACGCCCAAGCTGCCATACACTGAGCAAGTCACTACCCACACAAACAACAAGAATAGTATCATAGAAACCTTAGTTTGATGCCAGGTGGTGGGCCAGTCTTCCCCCTGGAACCACCGTTTAATTTCGGCCCAGAACTGTGATTTAAAAACAAGGTTTATCTCAGCATCTAGCTCACTACAGTCACCACTACCAAACACTAACAGGTTAAACCCCAAACCCCTCCCATTGTCATGGCCTTCTCTTCTGGTTCTTGGCAATGTTTACACTCCTGCAAGAAACAAACATCTCAGGTCCTGAACAAAAAGAGACAGGGATATTACATGACTTCCCTGTAAAATAAATCCAAGCAAGATCAGGTTACGCACACACACACACACACACACACACACACACACACACACTAAGACTAGAACCCTTGAAAAGGGATGAGGGAAAACAGCAGTTCAATTTGAATAACAACAAAATCCAAGGTCTACGCGCACGCAGATAACGGCACCAACGCGCGCATTCACATGCTCAAGCTGATGAGGAGGGGGAGGTAAGACCAGCGATGGAAATGTGACAAGTGTTTCACACTCACAATGGTGCACGGTAGCGGCCTCCTCGCTCTTTGCTTCGAGAGCGGCTGCGTCGGCGTTCCTTGCTGCGACTGCGCCGGCGTTCCCGGCTCTTGCTGCGCCGCCGCTCCCTGTCTCGGTCGTGACTCCGCTTCCTTTCCCGATCCCGACTCTTACTCTTCTTGCGTTCCCGTTCCCGACTCTTGCTGCGGCTCCGGCTCTTTTTCTTCCTTCAAAAGGGAATAGGAATTCAATTAGAGGTCATCATTATTTACAAACAGCATTACTTTTTTATAGGATTCGTTTAAATACCAAGATGACCAGGACTGCAATAAAAACTCAACCACTTGAGCATTTACGCTTACAGTGTCAGTGTCAAGTTAAAGGCAATTGTTAGAATGCAGGCAATTTTCCCCAAGATGACTTACTTTTTGCTGCGTTCTTCATGGCCATTGGTGTTAACAGATTTGGTCTCATCCTAAGCAGAGTCGACAGAAGAACATCATGAAGAGGACGGCGTAACATTTCAAGCCGTATGGATAAAGGTGGGTGGTGGGGGAACAAAAGAGAATATAATATAATCAATTAAGATGGATTCATACAGGATTTCTGTGTGTGGGTGAGACTTCTACAGAAGAGTCGTCTAAAGCCACTTTGGCTGCCATGTCCAGCTTGTCCTTGACTTTTTTTCTCTCTCATTTAGTTTAACTATACAGCATATTTTTACAACACAACAGTGTATGGACAGATCCAAAGGGCACAGACTACATGACTTTAAGCTGTGACTTTCAAAAATGGCAGGTTTGGTGACTTTCTTTATATTCAGGTCAGGGGCCCCTTCTCCAGTGCCGGGGCTATGTTTTCCCTAAGACCCAAAGTGGCCATGCTAGCGATCAGCCACTAAGTGAACTTCCTGTGCTGGATGCCATCCCAGAGGTCTTCCCCCACTTTCGCTGGATGCCACCTCTGTCACACATCTCGCCCCTGAAGCAAACAGGGATTCACACGGCTTAGTAACGTTGACTCCGAAGGAGTAACGTTGACTCCGAAAATACACCTTACATTTGACAGGAATACCACAAAATAAACACAATAAACTAACAATTTCCAGTGCTCATAAGAAAGTTAGGGACCCTTTATGATGGTGAGTAGGGGAAGGGACTGGGGAATATAACAGCATGCAACAGTTCATTCTACTGATAAAAACCATTGTAGAACAGAAAAACAGTCCAGTGGAAAGAAGGCAACAGTTGTGTCCAACTCTAACAAGCTAACTGGATGGATGGTAGAGTAGGGATGACTGCCGAATCACTCCTCCTGTCTCCTCTGTGTCTTGAAAGACAAAACATTTTCATGTGCAAGAACACCTACAAAATTAAATTGCAAATGGCGTGCAAGCACTGGATTTTCTTTTTTTTTCAGGCATCCATAGGCTAATTCTTTACAATCGTACTACTTACAGAAATCTCCTGTTCAATAGTCTTACAAACAAGAGCTCCATGCAAAAGAGTAAAAACTCAAAAGGATGCCTTCCGACATAGGCCTAAATATTCTCTTTGCATCCATTGCGATCAACTGGTAGATACCAAAAGGTGATGCTTTAGGTCCTTCACAGACCAAAGAATTTTAACCAAGGGTACCACAGTACAGCAATACATTGGGCAATTACTACCTTCATTTTTTGACAGTTCACACTGGAATTCATGGGAGTAGAGGTGAGATATCGTTAGGCAAGTCTACAAAGAGAGATAGATGGGCATTTATTGACGAATCTGAATTTGAAATATTCTAAAGGAAAAAAAATCACACACAATTAAAACAAACAAATCACGTTTCTAATGTTACACAGGCAACTTGGAAACAAGAGGAAGTGCAGCAGTCAGTATAACGATACAGCAATCTACGATGCATCTACTAATCCCCCCCATTACACTCACCTTCTTATAAGGAGCTTCCAGCATGGCCTCAATATCAAAGTCGTCTGCCATTGTGGTGTGGTGCTGTGTAAGGATGAAATGATGAATTAATGCGGGAAAACAACAACTAAATATTTAATTTAAAGAAATGATTCAGAACATTAAGGGGCCGATAAGACATCCTTCTACCACAATGAAAATGTCAACATAGTCTTACGACATTACATTTGGTAGACACACAAATGATTGCCTAAACAGCTGTTTCAACCCAATAGTTTGAAATAGGAAATATCCCCCAATTAGCATATTACCCAACACTTATACAAAAGCGTACGCTGCACTAATATGTGAACGAACTTTTCTTTTAAGAAAATGGGCATGTTGCGAAAGACATAAATAAAGTGAAGCCACAAACAGGCATTTGCATCCGGAAATTTGCTAAAAACGGTAGCTAGCTGCATTGGCTCGCTGCTTACGCAATCAAACAATGCTAACTGTGATTAGCCGATATCTGTGGAAATCATAAGTAGCCAACAACAATGCTGTTCAATAGCCACATACCTAGACACGGTATAAGAAAACATTTAAGCAGAGGGTAGCCACACAAATATAACGTAAGTGCAATTACGACCCAGGCAAACCTGCCTTGCGATTCATAATATTGCTAACAGCTCAATATGTTGATGTTGCGGGTGGGTACAGTTAAGTCTGCTAGCCACATAGCTAACCCTGAGGTTTGCGCCTTCCGATCGACTGCTCTAGAAACAAACAATAACGTTAGCAAAGAGAAATTTGGCAATGGCGTGAGTGCAACGTGCATATGAAACAAACATCGACTAAACGTCATGTAACAACCCAATCGAATGAAATCACATGATAAATTCGCATGCAAGTCAAAAATAGACACAATTTCTTAGCTAACATTGCTAATGCCACAACATCAGGCTAATACATACGAATTCTACAGGCAACCTACCTAGACTCGGGGCCTAGTCCTGATGGCTTCCAAATGAACTCCGTGTAGTAGTCCTAAACTTCTCCAAACAAGACCTCTTTCGTCTGTTGATGGTTAAATGTGATAGATTTACACGACGAACTCGTAATCTGATAAATATCTCTCACAAATTTCAGGACTGGTATCTCACCAGAAACACGAGTTCGCCGTTATTGCATGGGCCTTTCAAGCAGACGCTTGGTCCTCTCCCTCCTGCGCACGCGTACATGTGCACTGGAATCGAGCAAATTAACCTGGAACGTCCACAAGGGGGGCCCAAGGTTCATTACCTTGCTCTCAACCCATAAAACAAAGTGAGACAACTTTCTGTCATGTGTAGGCAGGCCTATGTTACTCATACACCCAGGCAATTCTTGCGGCGGTCACAAGATTTTCAAAGGAAAGACTATTCAAAACGAAATACATAGAGGATTACATATTTGCACTCCATTTAAGCCTACATGATTCAGAATAACATCCCTTACATTAGGATAATTGGACACCAGGCCCCAAATTTCCACAGTATTGCACTGGAGGGGTGAAAATGAATCCATGTGAACTGCTTGTATTGAACAAATGTAATTCAAAAACCCATCATCTAGACCTGTAATGATGCAATACTTTCATTAAATGATAACATTGCCTCATCCCATCTGTGTGAACTGTATCATCCCAAGAGGCTTAATGACTGTGCTGTGGTAATGGAGTGCAGACATTCTCTCAACAAGAAATACTTCATAGTCCATGGAGGATCACAGAGCATTGCACTGCTGGAACTTAACAGCAAGCATCAATCTGCTTTTGCAGCATTAGCCTATAAGCTACACAAGTATTCTCTTGTCTGGTTAAATCTTATGTGTCTGATTATCACATAGTGGTGAGACACTTTATCTTAAATTCCAAAAGATTATTTCACTAAAGATTTCCCTATGTGTACTGTTGACTGCCGATCAGTATGATGCGATTGATACCGGTCCACACAGGAAATGTGGGGAACTGGAAGAGAACAAACATCTGACCTTGAGCATATCTGGAAAATCACCTCCCAAGAGAGTGTTGGAGTCAATGAAAATAAAGATCTAATGAATATTTGATTAATTCAAAGAAGAGTTAACAAACAGTATTTTAGACATGTATATTTAGCACTATCCCCTTCCAGTTTTAATGTAATGTGTTGAATACATACAAGGTCTATAGAAGGCAGCTATATATGGACTTTTATCTGAAACTGTACATGATATATAATCCATGATAGTGCAATCATGTAAGGATTAAACAAACAGAACATATTGTGGGTCAAAAGCGCCACCTCTGACATCTTATACTTTACCCGAGTGTCTATTTAGCATAAAACAAAGAAACAGAATATAAAGAAAACAGATACAGGGCATTAAAAATGTCAGTAAAGCAAGTTCATTACTCATCTTTTTTGTCTTGAAAAACTTTATTACCCTGCATTTTCTGGGTTTAATCTCATTCTTTCCGTTGTATCTTGCCACAGCTTGCTCGTTGTTCTGCTGGCTGCCAACTTTCCGTAATTACTCTCTCTCCCTCTGTATCTCTCTCTCTCTCTCTCTGCTTTTTCCCTTTCTCTGTCTCTCTCTCTCACCCCATCTCTGCACACTGTGGTGCACCCAAATGTAAATCTCCTAGGGGGCTGTGGACAATATAAACATGACACACATCTGGAGCACGCCAAATTCTTGACACGTTACAAGAACCAGTCTTGCGACCGGCGCAGGGGCATTTATCTTCTTGTATCCACTGTTGTCTCACTTTTTCCATCCACACCGCCTTGTTCATGTTGTTTCTTTTTGTTTGTTTCATTCTCTCTTTATTTTTTTGTTTATAGTGAATTTCAGTGCACTAGATACCCTTTAATCTCCCATTATGAGAAGCTGTGCCATTGCATTTCTAAGTGTTGCTGCCTTTCCATTCTTCAGAAACAGAGGTGTCTTTTGAACCATAACAACACTCACCGTGGGATAATCAGGTTTACTTAAATGTTACTCCGAGAAATAGATTATAAAAAGTCACTGTTGTAGAAAGTGGCATTTGAATCAGCACGCACTGCCATGACACTATTACCCCAAACTGCTCTGAGCTCATGTCAGAGAAAATGCCTCTTCATGCCCCAGTAAACATGCTCCTATTTGGGTGACCACAACACAAGACTGTCCATCACAGCATTGATAAAACACCAAGTGTGACAACAAAGACAGAACTGACAAATGTGATGGCTATTTCACTGAGGACACATCACAGTCAAGGTGAGATGAATTAAATGTATTTTGCTAAATGTGTGTCTGTGTGTGTGTTTGTGTGTGTGTGTCTGTGTCTGTGTGTGTGTGCCAGTCTGTCTGTTTGAGAGATGTGCGGTGATACATGTGCGCTTGTATTTGTCGCATGTATGCGGCATGTAGCTGTTGTATCAGTCGGGGGAGAGGTTGTGTGTGTGAGTGTGTGTGTGTGTGTGTGTGTGTGTGTGTGTGTGTGTGTGTGTGTGTGTGTGTGTGTGTGTGTGCGTGCGTGTGTGGAGCGATGCATTCTTTCCATTACCCAGACCAAATCAATGCAGTCTGAGCCAGCAGGCTGTCCCCTCCCCCCAGCCGCTGCAGTGACAGGCAGAGTGGAAAGAGCTGACCCGGGCTTGTCAGGGAGGGCCTGGCCCCCTGCCTGTAGCCCCTGGTGCCGAACAGTGGCTGTCTCAACACATGTAAGCTGAAACACAAAAACACACACACACGCATGCACACACTTTGACACACAGGCATACTCCCCACATCTCTCTCTTTCTCTCGCTCTCACACACACATACACACACAGTTCAATTCAGTTATGTAAGCACACACACACACCCAGCTGAAATGCAAACTCACACAAACACAAATGCTAATACTCATAGGCCTAATATCACTGTGTGTATCCCTGCCTTACACACACATAGACACACACACATGTGGACTCTCACATTGACACGGGCAATGTAAATAGTCCCACATGACGATTAAAACCTTGTTCGCTGTTATAAAAAGGCAGCAGCATGGCATTGCCTTTTGATCCCTTTGACTGGTTTAAGGGAGAAAGTGAGTAATAATCATTACATGGATAATGATTTGTTCTGTTAAGTCCCAAAGTAATTGTGGGAACACACTCTGTACAAAGATATTTACAAATAATATTGGTCACATTTCTACTGCTTAATGCTACAAACACTGCAGTGTTTGTTGTGAGACTCAGTGCCTACTGAGAGAATTACAGAGGCCAGCCATATATTCAAGGACGAGAAAATCAGTCTGAAGTAGTCTGAGAAGTCTATGCCCAGTTAAGATGTTTTGGGATCAATCCAATCGTTTGAGCGGGCTTTAACCATGATGGACAAGATCAGCAAGTAGCAACAGTGAAGTAGTCATCTGCATCACCTGATCGGACTTGACTTTGGAGAAGCAAGATGTTTAGATTCGCCTATTGTGTCTATGACAATAGGCGAATAACTTTAAAAGACGAACAGAAAACAGCGATTAAGGCATCTGACATCCTCAATCATTTTATGGGCTGGTTAAATTTGGGCCGGCTTCCTGGCTAGGATGGAGCACGCCCCATTACCAAATTCAAATGATGTGTTACCAGACCTACTGTAAATGATAAAATAAAAACTGAGTCTCCGCCAAGCTAGGAGAGAATTTTTTCCTGACTAAACCCAGGGAAGCTGTAGTGAAAACGCAGTTAGACATACTAAAGGGCCTGAGACAAAGCAAATGTTACTAACTAGATCAGACTGCATCAGCATCAGCAGAACATAAAGGATCCATCAATATCAGCATCAACTCTTTTTCTACCTGCTGGAATTATACCTGTGAAAGATATTTTAAACCAAGACCAAGTAATGTTCAACATTATAGTGGAATCAAGTATTGAAGTGATAATCTGAAACCCTCACTGGCTGAAACCATACACTTGGGATAGGAGCAGAGATTGGACCGATGCCCCAAACGTCTACTACACAAAAGAGATATATCTCTAATTAGGTTGATGGAATTACAAACTTCAGAGTGCTATCTTGGACAAAATGAATTGTACAACCCGGTTGCTCTGCCCAGAGTCTGGCCAGGAGGAACCATTTCATTGTTCTGTTGGTGGATGGCCTTACAAAACACTACAGTTTCAATCATGGTGTGTGCCACTTTGAACTGCCTCAGCCCCATTTGAGAACAACAAAGCATTATCTGATCTGCCATGACAACTAGCTTTATAAGCGGCCATCTACAATTACAATTAGCATATAAATGAGAAGAACAAATCCAAGGCCTCCTCACGAAACACCTGAAAGTAGAGTATTGCCATCATGTAACAGATTATCGCCATGACAAAACATGTCTTCTCAGTAAAGACAAAGCTCATGAATTTTCATGTTTCCCCCCCCCCCCCAAAGGACTTGTGTTGAACAGGCTCCTTGAAGATCAGGCGAAATATAATTTACTGCTGACAACTAATGATGTTCATTCAATGCGTAATTGACAACCAACAATACCAACACCGTAGTCTGTCACGTAACATCAGGGCTAAATACAGAGCTTAACACGAACCATCTCCAATTGCAATTCAATATTCATTAAAAATGGAGCAAAATGCGTGCTGGTAAAACATAGTTTCAGTGTAGGTCACTATTTTCAAACGTTTCTGCCGAATACACCAACAAATCAAAATATACAATGTATTCAAATGCAGTTTGGTGTGCAGCAGGGGAGAAGTTACAAATATGCGTAAACTAGTCTTTTATTTAATTGTAAAAATGCTAGACAGAACATATTTACAAAACTGGAACATTCATTCTGTACAAAAGTTATAACCAGTACATCATTCAGTCAAGGAGACTGAAAGCTTCAACAGCAGAGAAATCTTAGCAGTTTACCTCTTAATTGCCTTTGCTGTGGAGCCACAAAGTCAAAGCATGTTACCTCCAGAGTCCACAACAGGGCATGCAATGGATGGGGACCATGGAGAATTCTGACATAGCAGTTTTGCTACAGGGCATTGAGAAATATGCTGGTGAAGAATGCATAGTCTAATGCAACTTAGACAATTCCTGAAGCAAAGTCAAGCCTCTGAACAGTCCTTGTGCAGATATTTACAATTTCAGTTTTGTTCATGAACCGTGCATCCCTTTCTTTTGCCATCAACAAAGTCATTCTTCCCAGTGCAGACCAAGACATCATCAGGAGGACCAACATCAGTATCCTTTGCGGAAGTAAATCTTAGGTCTTTGCTCTTCACACACATCAAGTCATATCGAACAATCAATGCAAAGCACTTTCTTTGGTAAAAAAAAAAAATGAAAACCATTTCACATCTGAGCCAAATGGACTTTCAATGTTATGTCTAAACAGTAAATGTAAAGTACATACCTACTGTTATTCTAATAAGATATAAGGCAGATTTTTTGATAAAGTGTCCATGGAATAAACAACAAAAGTATGCCTTTTAGAATGTGATATAGCAACTGTGAGATTTCGGGAAATATTCCCAGATTACTCCTATTTCTCTTTTCTCAATTGATTTAGTTGAATTCAGCATAAAAACATCTTACACGGCTCATTCATTTGCATTGCAGGGCACATATTCCAACCCACATTGTTCAAAAAAGCTCAATAAATAAACCAGCAACAGACACAAATGAAATACTACAAATAGACAACAAACAAACACTGAAACAAAAAGAGAGTTGAGAGATTTCAGAGCACAAAATTGAAATCCACTGGCCCAAACAAAACAAAACAAAAAAATCATTGCTAGTACTTCACTACACAGCAAGTGAACCGGCCCATGGATTGGACTGAAGATTTTTATGGGGAATGTTAGACGAGTATCTCTACTTTCTTACAGTCCTCTACCTATACCACACCTGCTGTAACTATGACTTGTGTGTGCGCTGTGTGTGTGTGTGTGTGTGTGTGTGTGTGTGTGTGTGTGTGTGTGTGTGTGTGTGTGTGTGTGTGTATACAGTATATATGATGGTGGAGAGAGTGTGCTGGTGTGTGGGAGAGCGAGGACAGTTCACAGCACAGCGAGGTCATGGCAGGACTTGGAGCGGACCTTGAGGGCCATTTTCTTGTTGTTCTTGGCCACTAGCCGGTCGAGGAAGCGCCGCGCCTTCTTGGTGATGCTCTCCTTGCGGCGGTAGACGGAGCGCCGGCGCTCGTTGGTCTCTTTGCTGTCGCGGCGCAGGCGGATCTGCCGCACGATGCCCTCTAAGAGCTCGTCCACGTTGTGGTGCAGCGAGGCCGATGTCTCTATGAACTTGCAGTCGAACACCACGGCACAGGCCCGGCCCTCTGTGTGGAGGAGGGAAATGTGTGTGTGCACACACACAGAAACACACACACACACACACACACAAATGCACACATACACACAAACAGTATAAGCACACCATGAGGACAAAACATTTTTGTAAAATTGTATGTCTTTGTAACTTTGTACATTTCAACGTCTTATTTGAATTCCACATGAACTCAATTTGAACTCAACTGAATGAACTGAAAGTTCACATGTTGCGATTCCTTTAAGATCTTCGCTCCCACCCTGCACTTCCTCTCCATCTTCCCTTACCTTCCACAGCCACCTCTCGGCAGCGCACCAGGTCGCTTTTGTTGCCCACGAGGATGATGGGTATGTTCTCCGCCTGGCGAATGCGCCGCAGCTGGATGCGGAGCTCCGAGGCGCTCTCGAAGCTGCTGCGGTCCGTGATGGAGTAGACGATGACGTAGGCGCTGCCCACCTGCATGCAGTAGTCCTGCACCCACTTCTCATCCTCCTCCTGCACACAGCACAGTCAAGTACAACACATCACAACACATCACAACACATAAAACATATGCATATCCAAAATAGGGAAAGGAGGCACACACAACATATCACATACGGGGTATATACAAACACAAAAACAGAAATACATATAGACACACAATTGACTATATACTGTAGTTACCGCACTGTTGCAAATGATGAATGCACACAACATAACTGAGTTAAGTCATCTTATTGCTTTGATTGAATCAAGTTAGCAAAAGCAAAAATATGACTTGATTGGATTATATTGAAAGCGTTGATCTAATTACTGGTGAAATGTGTGCAAAATGTAAGGTCATATTATTGATGGCATTCAAGACTTCAGCTACAGCAAAATCAATATCCTTAACCTTTAAAGATGTGGGTTTTTGAACATCCAAACACAAGATTCCATTCCGCAACAATTCAAGGTTCTAAAATTCATGTTGAATTCAATGAAACCAGAGGCATATACAGTAGATATGACTGAGACATATGACAGACATGACTGAGACAGGACTTCACTAAATAAGGCACACTTACTGCCTGACTGAGATGCTCACTGTCAGTACAGTATTTTCCCATTATTATCCACATTGTGAATAAACTGCAGGAGTGTTTTATGTAAATAAAAAATAAAAAACATGAATTAACCTCAGTGCCCAATCCAATAATAACCTAATGAATGAGAATCAGATCAGAGTTTTAATCAGAAAGAAGAATGAAGAGAATAAATGCATTCCTATGTATAGAATGTGTATTAACGGCATTGATGAGGAAATTTACAAAATCAATGTATAAACCTCAGTTAATAGTTGGTTAATTACAGTATATAACATATAACAGTATGTAACAACAAGTATGGGTCTTTCAGCTGTCTATTGAATGCACATAAATATAAAAATATATATTGTAGTATTCTGCTGTATTGATAGTTAAATACATTGTCATAACTAGTCTCACGATAAGATCATAATGGAAACACTGCATTGTTTTTGGAATGAATGATCTGAAGACGTTGTGATAGTGAACTATGCTTACAGACAATCTGATGACAACCTTAAGGTGTCCCCAACGTGTCAGACACAGTAAGTACCAACTCGCTGTTTACATCTGGTTGAAATTCTTCTGGTGGCTTTATATGGAAACTTGATCCAAAATATTAGTGCAATATGAGGAACTCAAAACACCCTAACCATCATCCCGGAAACATCAGTTATAAACGGACACCTCATCGTTTTACAAACTCCCTTCTAACTACACATGATGAACATTCTTGAGACGAGAACAACCATGAAGTTCAAAGGCTCAGCATTACTTTTTTGTTTGTCCATGACACATAGCTGATGGCCTTTCAAAAGACTTTGAAAAAAAATATGCTTTTGACATTACTATGAGCCGATATGGACAATTCAGCAAATGGACAGCACATGGGGCAGCTGATCGATAGCAAAGTAATAACACCCCACAGCCATCCTGGTTTCCAACTGTGCACCCCATGGGGAATTCTCTCTCTCTCCCCCTCTCTCTCTCTCCCTCTCTCTCCCACTCCCTCTCTCTCTCTGCCCCCTACTTGGTCTCCTTCATGCACATACCTGTCTCTCTCCTAACATCTGTCTGTCTCTTTTCCCCTCAGACATGCGTTCTATTACACTCATAATGTTGGTCTATCTGTCTGTCTCTGACTCTCAGGACTAACTGTCCACTGCTAACTCTCCTTTATGTGCCTACTTTAATATGTTCCACATTTGCCACACACTCATTGTGCTCAAGATCATACTCAATTCCCTGTATTGCTCTGTATCCATCTCTTCACTGTTTCAACTCTCATCACTCATTTGCTGTATTTTTCTTCATTGCGCTCTCTCTCTCTCTCTCTCTCTCTCTCTCTCTCTCTCTTTCTCTGTCCCTTTCTCCTCTTAGCTGGATACAGTTGTTGCACACAGCACACACAGCCATGGCTCTCTGGCCCTCTTCAGCAGGGGTTCATGGATTTTTGCCTCAGGTGGAGAGTGGACAGATTTTCCATAACACAGTGGGTAAGAGGACACAGGCCTTTGTTGTTTTGCAGCTATCAGCATAAATCAGCAGGGTTGAGCAACACTGTACTTTTCTGCTGACTTTTAAGCAAAAGGAAAACATGGGACATGGGAAATGAATGGTAAATAATAAATTGTTCGCTGTTTAATTACTAGTACTTGAAACGTGTTTGTACAGACATTATTTTAAATTGGTCCCACTTGGGTATACTATGGATTTCAAGCATACACGCAAGCAAATACTGTATATACAGTGGTTCTTTAGCTGACAGCTGCCACTTCACAGTGCTCCTTGGAAAGCGAATTTAAAAAGTAACTCATGACAAGTAATTCAAAAATGACTGGAAAACTAAATCTAATAAACCAAATAATCCGCAGTAGAATGTGATTTGAAGGAGAGAGTATCCTACCTGTTTTTCTGTTTCCCATGTATCCATGACGATAAGAGTTGTTTCCTCTCCATCCACGGTCAGCGTTCTCTCATAGGTGTCCTCTGCAGCAGTGAAGAGAAGAAGCCAGGGATCAGGCTCAGTCTAACACACACTGGGACATAAAACATTAGTAGCATCATTTACCTGTTGCGTATCATTCAACCTCAAAAGTGGCAACATCTGAGTGAACACCTGTTCTGAGTTTTTGAGTTTTCGACAGTGAACTCTTAAAAACAAAACAAACAAAAAGAAATCTGGGAATGTACTGGGGATTGGACTCCAATTGAATAAAAGTTATTTATTGTTATTTTGTGCAACAGCAAGGCCTGTGTACATGTGGGGAATTTCCCTGTATTCTATCCCTGTAATGGAATAACTAGGCCTACACAAAGAACAAGGAAAAATCCCCCAGAACAAAGGCACTCCTCTTTAATCAAAAACTAGCTCTGCAGAGGACATCGAAATCCAGGGTCGATGAACTCTGCAGATATTGGGGCTCTTGTTGGCATAAAGACTCTTGGCTTACATCCTTCCAGCTGCTGTGAGGATCAGTTCAAGTTACTGCAAGTATAAAGAGCTCTTCTGTGTATGGCTTCTGAGGTCTAGGAAGTTCCCCCAAGGGCAAAGACATTTCATGACCTATAGCTCCCAGGTATTTAGGCCTACTATCATGAAGATATGGGGTTTTGCACATTTCACTGAAGGAGTTTAATATCTTAGAAATAGTTACTCAAATAAGTTGCATTTGTTTTTTTTGTTTTTTCATTTATAACCGTTTGTATGCCATTGCCTTGTGCCAAATTCAAAAATCATTCATATATATGGTTATGGTTATGGTTATGGTTATGGTTATTTAGCAGACGCCTTTGTCCAAAGCGACATACAAATAAATAACAATACAAATTAAATAACAGTGAACAATTACAAAAAGGGAGAATAGCAATATTATCAATAAACAATCAATTAAGCACTAACCTAATGAGAAATAAAACAATGAAATGAGAGTTGTAATCAAATAAGTCACTCAGTTAATTATATAATAACAATAACTATAGTATTTACAATCTACAGTTAACTGTACATACTGAAGTACTATACTGAAGTACACTTAAAATGCTGAGAAGACAAACACAAACCAAATGGATTTCCACTGTATTCTATCAGCATCACTTCATCTCAGTGTTATTCTGCTCATCTGCTGGGACGCCGAATGGCACAGTCACAGTGCAGCTTTTTTTTCTGTGCTCATCACCATGAAGGCCTCGGGGCAGCGGAGAGAAACACTGGAAAAACGCATTGAGCCGTGTCTAGTTTAGACTGATCTTATGGCTGCTCTGACAGGAAGATGAAAACACTCTCGGCCTTGGAGTGAAACAGACCTCTCTCGTCTTTCCATTTTCAGACTGCATTAAGTCACCTTATAAGACCTTGGTGTCCACGAGAAGACGGCAGCCAAGCCAGACTTTCAGCTGAAGATGGGACATTAAGACAAGCCCACTTCAATGTGATGTCTAAAGTTATCTTAAAAGCAGCTTCTTGAATGTCAATACAAGTCAGTAATGCCGTAAGAAGGGGGAGGAATGACTATGCATTGCAGAAAAGCAAGTAAGCAAGGACTTCCTATTCTAATCAACATCAATCAGTGTGAATAAGTGAGCGCATATAATTAAGTAGATGTGGTTGATCCATGATTCCGCATTAACCCTCTCTGCTAATAGCTTTCAAGAATAAAGGGTGAACATTCAAAAATAATGTTGCCTTTATGTATCCATAAAAAGTAAAGACACAAATACTGTAACTCCATATAGTCATATGAAGTTGCCAAAATTATGACGAATGAGCTGTCTGAGTGATAGCTAATAGCCAATCAATATTGGTTTGATGCTTTAATCATTACAACTCCATTAGACAAACAGGTGTTAATTAATAAGACATTAAACTGCCCGTGACAGCCTTGTTAAGCATGTGTCTGTGTAAAAATAATAGGGTAACAACATTCTGGGCCTAGTGGCAGATATACAAAAACAACAGCTGCAGTTTACAAAGAATCTATGAGAGTTGTTTATCTGAGTATTTGTTTTTCCGGACTTTAAAGCAGAGATTATTTCTATTTTTTCTCCCCCACTTTTAGAGCCTAATCTAATAACTAATCATCATCTTGGACCTTCACATGGAATGCAAATGCTGTGGCATCTTTGAAAAACCCAAACAAATCTAAGCGTCAAGTTGGAATAAACGTGTCAAATGGGCTGATATCACACCCTGTCTGTGATAGTCAGGATGACCAAACCCCAGGAAAACGACCATCTGGGGACTGTTCCTATTCCCTACACCACACAGTAAACATCAGCATGGGAGTGTGCGTAGCCAGCATTTGATGACATCCGTGTGTGTGTGTGTGTGTGTGTGTGTGTGTGTGTGCATGGAAAACAAGTGACTAATCACACTCAAATAAAGACACTCAAAGTAAACAACAAACAAACAACAGCAGCAGCACAATGACAACAGCAACATGATGTAACCAAACTGAAATGTTTGAAAGGTTTCGTGGATAGGTGTGCAATGGACTACTTTGTATAATGACTGTTTTAAGTGGGCCTAGACCACACGAGAAAACAGAATAGTCCATAGCAATAATCTAAGGTATTATCTTTTATTATCCCTTCATATTTTCCACCATATAATATTCACCTCCAGTGGTTTGGTTAAATAGAGGGACACACAAATATTTCTAAAGCCAACAAACGGCTTCCTGGCTTTTTATTAAACTGGGCAGGGCTACAAACAGCAGATGGATAAGCTAACAGAATTCTCTGTTTATTATAAAAACTAAAACCCTTCAAATAAGAACTATATTATTACTAAATATTACTGCAATTAAAGTTCACAGTTTGAAACAAAATAATCTGAAGAAAGAGCCTCTCTGCCAGCTGGCTGAGTCCAAGCAGAACCTTAGATGGTATAGCACTGGACTAAGGCCTGTAACAAAATCAAGATTTGAGATCACATCCACAGGACTGTAATTGCAGCTCCTATATTATTGCCAAATGCAACCTTTTCCAGTTGGGACAATCATTAGGCTCTAATGGGTGCAAAGAAAAACTTTACCCAGGGGGCAAGCGGTGGACTGTTTCTCTCTCTCTCTCTCTCTCTCTCTCTTTGTGTTTGTGTGTGTGTGTGTGTGTGTGTGTGTGTGTGTTTTCAGTACAGCATGTCTACTAACAAGTGGGTGATGTCAAAGAGAAGTGACAGCACCACGAGCCTGCATCTCTTGGGAAAACACAATGCCAAGTCACTAGAAAAACACATAGACAAACTCACATACACACGCCCATGCCACACACACACACACACACACACACACACACACACACACACACACACACACACACACACACACACACACACACACACACACACACACACACACACACACACACACACACACACACACACACACACACACACACACACACACAAGGCCTGCATACAAAAACCCACATGAACAGCCACTCAGATGTACAACAAATATAATTCCACAAATAACACACACAACTATCAGAAGGGCTTGTCCTGAAAGCATGTGTTAATACTGAACTACACTGATCTCTGGAAGTGCTGCTACACTCATTCATTCAACATACAGCTGATATCAATGATACTTAGAAACCTCTTCACACAAAAAAAACAACCAACCAGTCCACTCATCAATGGAACATATTCATATGCATACAAAGAGCATAGCCTTCATCACCCCAGCATAATGTCAGTGCGAGAACATTTCAGCCCAGCAAATGAGCGGAGGTTTCACCTCGAGGGCCTTGGTATCAGTCAAACACTATCTTCCTCGGACCCAGAAAGAGTGAAGGAGGTTAAAGGACCTCTCAACATCCAGGCCTTCTTTTGTCAATCTGTCAATCTGCACATCAAATCCATATGCAACAGAAGAGCAGGCCAGGACCATCTCAAACCAATGGAGGCATAAGAAAGCTCCAAGATGATCACTGAACTTAAAGCGATGCAATACCACACAAATCAGACTGACAGGTCATGGTTATTATGATCACATAAGACCTGCATCACTCTACAGACCTTCTAGACTCCTTAAGACAACAGGTTTACATTATCTGATTAGGTTTATTCTTCAAAAACTAGGCCTTCATTGCATTAATACCATAGCCTACTAATCTGGCACTACTAAAATAACACAGCTTCTACACAATAAACCAAATGAAGGTTTACTGCAAAACACATGGACTGCAAGTTCTAAGCTGAAATAAAACTCAAAGAAGATAGAAATGTGGATACCTTTTCATCGGTTGTGTATAGCCAACTAGTAGACAGACAGACACACTGTAACACCCATGGTTAATTAGCATATTTTGTAACTCAACTCTTCACTAAATATAATTCCAATGTCAGCATAGCCTACCTCCTATGTGATTATGTGCGTCCTTTTCTTGAATGCCGGCGAAAATGTTGGCCAAACAGGACTTTCCAACTCCATGGTCCCCTAATAACACTACACGATACAAGCACTCTGCATCCGAGCTGTCCGACTCATCCGATTCCGAAGACCAGTTGGCCCGCGAGAGTATGCTCTTGTCTCCAGGGTGGTAGGAAGCCGACTGCCCGAGCGGAGGGTGATGAGGATCCGAGGGAGGGTCTCTGTTCCTCAGCCCGGACTGATGAGACGAAGGGATGGGAGTACTCGCTCGCCTCCGCAAAGTTTCCTTGCCCTCTCTCTGAGTGTTGAGCGTCATCTTTCAAGTTGATACGCATACCTTGGCCAAAGAAAGGAAATGTTAATTTTGAGACAACTGTTTTCACTCTCAACTTAACATTTTACTTAACGATTACGTTGAAATGGTATCCTAACCAACATTCAGCAATATCCATCCAAGAGTAAAACAAATTAGGCCTTAATATCAAATATTCCTCTGAAAATGCAATTGTAAGTTGTACTCACAACCAAAGCCATCAGTGTTTTTACTTTGCAAGACTACCACCAAAGAGTTCCATGAAGTTTAGACTAGTTGCATCGCATCCGTGAGACTCGGCTCTGTCTCTTTTCCAATGCCAGCACGGGGCTCCGACGTCTCAATCAGTTCTGTCCCAAATGAAACTCTACACTTCTGCAGTCATAGCGACAGCCAGCAAAGTTCCACAACGCTTTTAAAAATTTAGAAGTGGAATCATGGGACGCTATCTCTCCCTCTCTCTCTATTGTAGTCTGTGTCCATCCCTCTCAATCAGCAAGCGGCAACACACTCTCGTTCGAACACGCTCCAGAGCGCACGCACGACACACAGCACATAGCCTACGCACGCACAAGATGTCCACACTCTCAGGTAGCCTAAACAGCACACACAACAGGGTCACCGAAGGGGTAGGGCGTGGAGTCCAAGGTTTTTTTCCAGACCACATGAAAACACTCGCCAACTTTATAATATAGCCAGTTCTATTCTTAAGGATAACATTAGAAAACCAATACGTAGCATAGGCTGTATGTCACTGGAAGAGTGAGTTAGCTATCATCCTATTCACTTCAGCGTTTCAGTTTGACAAGTTTAACAAAACAGTTGTCGTCTGGTTTCTTGACAGGTAGGCTAACCTATGCGCACTCACCCGTTACATAAACGATGTCATGCGTGTCCGTGATATCAAACGTCCTCAACAGCGTCCAACATGCGAACTGCTCGCCTTGAAATTCTCATACTGTCATAATATTTGATTACAGCACACCCTGTGTTGGATATTTTCCGACAGTCAACTTATTTCCAATTTATAATCCCACCCAAAAGTTAATGACGTTGATCTTAAGTCACTTCCTGCTCTTAAAACAAACTTTTATGTCCATTCCAAACTAAGAAAATGTAGCCTACATCTGGTGTGATGCAAGAAAGACACTCGGCAGTTATTAGGTCTTTTGACAATTACCATGCTCCCATCCCTTCAAACTATATTACTAAACATGTTAAAACAATTGTACCCTAAATATTTTTTTAATATCTACACAGTCAAATAGTCAAAGTGAAACATTGCAATATAACGTAATATACTGATCTGAGGGGAAATCAATCATGTTCGGTTTGATTCGCGCTTGTATCCAAAAAGGAACGCAAATAGATCAGCATGAGCTGGATAGTGTGAGCGGCCGATCTTGGACACCCCTCTGCTGAGCTTTGCGCTGTCCTTACCAGGAAATCCTATTCTCTGAGGCTCAGCTGAATCTATTCCAAATGAAACAACGCAAGTAATCAAACCAGTCGCCCGTGCAGATGGGGTGACAAAGTCCCAAACTGTTTATAGAGCCAGCCTCTTTCCCACACTTGAGTAGATTACAAGGACTTCCCAAATGACCACTGTTTCAAGGTTTTTGCATTTTTGTGAGACGGTTTAGCAATGCTCCATTTGATAGATACATAAATTGAATCAAATAAAACACATTCACTCAGTCTACAAAAATCTGTTGTGCTTTAATCCTCTGACATGAGGCTTGTCTTGAATGTATTGTGAATACCAGTCTACATCATAAAATGGTGATTTAATGTAATTTTGTCTCAATTTGTCATGTACTGTACTCAGTCATAATAGTTTTGCCATGTCAGTCGCTTTAATGATTTTGAAGGTATTCACTGGCTGACAACTATTCAAATTTCCTAATAGGAACACGATGAGCTTAGGGGAAGAAGAGGGGTAAAACCATTTGCATGGTCAATGAAAGCCTAGAGTAGCTGCTGAAGCTTGAGCACATAGTTTTTTAAATGTTCTTCAAATGTTCTGCACGTCTGAACTAAATGGGCAGCCACTCTTCTTTGGGGATGTTCAAAACAACGTCCATATCTGGAGTACACCTGAGGGGAGAAGAGAGCAGTCACTTTAAAAAAATGTGCGTAATTTTTTGGGCATTAGTAAAAAATACTAGTTGATTATATTTACACTTTGTTGCTAAGTGCTTTAATCCTTCTCTTTGAAGCTGTTTACAGGACAGGAAAAGGGAAATGCTATCAGTAAGTAACTGTGCTCCCGACAAATTGAAACCATGACCTTGGTGTTGCTTGTTTGTTGCTTGGTGCTAGCAACAAGCTCTGCAAGCTGAACTACAGAACAGGGGTTCCGAGTGACACAAGTTCGATATAACCTAATCATTTTCCCAAGTGACTTATTGCTTTAGTAATGTGATATTGCAAATTTTTGCAGGATTGAATAGCTGTTTGAGAACAGTGTCAGAGGTCAGGGGAATGTTAGTTTGACAAAGTGAAGTACAAACAGCACAAAACAGCATATGGTCTGTGTGACACCTCACCACAAATTCCCAGCTCGAATCTCACAAAAGAGCACGCACGTACACACAGAGGCACACTTTTCTCTCTCTCTCTTATTCACACTCACACTCTCTCTCTCTATCACACACACACACACACACACACACACACACAGGCCCAATGATCTAATTCCATGCTGGCTGGAAACAGAACAGAACACAAGAACAAAACGGCGACCTCTTCGGCTTCAGCCCTCAGCCATAAAGACCATCCTAAAGCGCTTGCATCCCCAAACAAGACCCATCGTGATTAGTAAATCACTGGAGAGCCCGAGCCCTGGTGACAGCGTAAACACTTCCCGACGGTTGTTTCCACGAGAACGACTGTCTTGCATCAAGGAAAAAAGGAACAAACTTGCCAGTTCTGAATAAGCAAACCACTCTCCCTGCAGGGATTAGCCCCCTGACCCTAACAGAGTGAGGGGGAAGGCAGGAAGTATGGCCGCAGCCGAGGAGCCTCGTCCCTTTCCATCCCGTCCGTCCTGTCCCATCCCAGCTGTGTCCCGACAGACTGCAGATCAGCCAGAGGGCAGTAATCTTCAGGGCAGGGTGGAGGTTTGCGAGGGGAAGTGTGTGTGTGGGGGGGGATTCAACTTTTTTTTCGGTGGCGTCACCACACACCCCCTTATTCAATTCCGAGGGGGCCGGATGGGCCTCGTAAGACGTGCCACATCTGCCTGTGTTAGATGCCGAGGCCTGTGCAGAAGAGCAGCTCCCCTCCAGCTCGTGTGCTGTTAACAGTCATGTATCATAAAATCCGTCTGGCAGTCCTGGTGTAAATTGTGAGACATGGAATGTCACACGTCTGTCGTTTTCTTTTTTTCCCCCCATCTTTCAGGGGAAACATGTTGTTGATATACTGGACAATGGTCGGGGAGCGTGATTGTTGCGGTCAGGATAATGTCACGTTGTTTTGGAGCGGGCGATGGAGAAATGTGAAACCCTGGTTAACCTTTAATGGCTGACTGGGATTCCGTGAATGCAACACATAGAGCCTGTCTTCATTTATCTTTAAGATGGCCGGACGGCCCTTCTCCAGAGCTGAGCTGGATAGTGTTACACATCCATAACTCATTGCTTTTTCCTATCCATGTCTTTGTCTCTCAAGAGGTGTGAGAGAGAACCGCAGCCAGGTATCACTCTGTCTGGTTCGCTTGTTTTCTGAAATGCTACACTCTGCTCTGTTTGAGAGAGTTGTTCATTGTGGTAAGAAACAGCTCAATGCGGCTGAATTCAGAAACACAAACATTGCTCTATGCAGACTGGGTTTCAGAGGAGCCTTGTTTGTTATGGTGACAGATCAAATCTGGGAATGTTTGGCACCAAATGGAACAATGCAAAGTTCTATCAAATGTTTCTAATGATCCCAATGCTACTGATGATTCCTCTTTGGAGTCCATTTATTTTTCTGAAATGGGATGTTATGTTTACTTAGATTTGTCCACATAAATAACTGAAAAATTATGGAAATGGCTCATGTAGCTTTTATGCACAAATTATTTTCTTTGCAGGAAAAAATAATTCATATTATTTATAAAAAATATCAGCAAGGATTTCATGAGCGAAGAGCTTTTCAGAGTGTTTGTAAACAATTCTGAGAAAGGCCCTTATCTGAGTCTTGGGCTGAGTGTTGCAAATGTCCGTTGTCATTTCACTGGACAGCTTATTGAAAAGAAGTCAAGAAGTCATTCTCACAGTAACAAACAGTCCAACAGCTTTCTGCATCTGCCTGACTGCCAGCTGGTTTTATGAGAAATTGCTAAACTAGTCCAATTTTGATCTCATGGGTATGTCAACAACAACAACTAAAACGACGGAAAAAATTGTTGCTGGATGAGAAAGCGTCACGTTAGAACAGCCATATTCTATCTGATAGATTTATGCTGACATATTTACGGAATGCATATGTAATTGACTGTCAAACACCGTACTTGTCAAGCTTTGTGAACACATCTTCAAAGATCTCTTCTCTCACACTCTTCCTGGACAGCTGCAGTTCTTGGACACTGCGAATAAGTTCCTCGTTGCTCTCCTCCAGTTTCTCGATCTCCTTTCAAAACAAGCAGCATAAATGTGAGTCAGGTGCTGAAGCTGAGAGCTGCGGCACAGTAACCTCTCTACGTTGAGCTTGCAATTGTAATCTGATGCACTATTCATTAAAATAATCTAATTTCTCTTCACTGTTACTCTAGCTGTCCATTTTGTGAGTGTGAATGCA
>NC_085002.1:16116524-16119024 GCF_963854185.1 Sardina pilchardus | reverse complement strand
AGGAAACATCATCTTCACTCCAGTCATCACACACTTTTGCAAGAACAGACATTTATGGCTAGTGGCTACACATATGACACAAACCTCAATAACTTTAAGTAATGATAATTCATAAACTTAAACTACGGAATTTCCGCTCTCAAGCGATTTAGTACTAGGCTACCTCATGTAATACTTTCTCACATAATTTCTCTTCCCCTCCCCTCTTATGAACCTCTGACAGAAGGAATCTTAATACCTAACACTCTAACGGGACCAATTCTGAAAGGAATGTGTTTAGCTACCATTCATGACTGGTGTAGATAACTTGTAACAATTATTGTAAAATAAATTATTGTCATTATTTGTTCCAGAGGTGTTGCAAGCTTATGTTCAAGAGTCATGGGATGCACTCAGACCTAACTTATGTAGGTAATACCGATATGGTTGCAAAAAATCGTTAACAGTGTTTTTCATTGTACCATCAATGTTTTGGTATTGTCCTCCTTCTTCTTTATGACAGCAGGGTCTGTCTTCTGTTCAGCATTAGTTTTCCTTGGGAATCCATTAGGCATTGATGACAAAGCACCCCCATCAGTGTTTGGCTGAGACTTTCCAGCTAAGCATAACAGTCAGGTCAATCAGAACTCATTTAATGCGCCAAAATGGGCTTATTTCTGAAGACCACTACATTTGTTGATCAAACATATTCTACAAAAAATAATGTTTTCAGTAGGCTAGTTCACAGAAGGCTATGAGGCCTAGGCCTACATGTCAAGATATTCAGACGTGAATTCATGACAAGATATTCAGACGTGAACACACCTGTACTGTCATTTTGAGGCCTTCTACCAGTTGTGGATGTCGAAAGGAGGCATCGGTCTAGCCCAGTATTTTGGTGGTCCTCCTTAATCGCTGCATTTATATCTGCCACAGTCCAAAGACCAGTTTCTCTGTTCTTCTGTTTCCCAGATTCATTCCTATCGTGCCGCTCCCACTTGCTATAATCCTGTGGACACAACATATCTCTATCTAATGTCTCTTTGCCCATATTAATTAAAGTAAGATTATGGGTAACTGCCAAAGGCTGGTTGGATTGTAAACCTAATGTTTTTGCGGTCATGTCTAGGCCTACTGTCTACAATGTTTGTGGAGCCGATTTTGCTTGGCAAGCTACCACTTTAAGTTGAGCTAGCTGCTAGGCCTACAGCAAAGCGCTGCCAGGGATAAATGTGGTTATTAGTTACCCAGAAAATAGCCTACAATCAATAATTTGTTAACGGCAAGTTGACGTCAACATTGCATGTAGGGTATGTGTTTAGTAGGCACATGACACATACCACTTTTTTGTTAACTTTTTTTGAGTCCACGTAAAGATGTGGCGGGGAATTTGCCGTTGCCATCTCTTCCTTGAAATTCCTAGAATCAACCAGAAACCATATTAGCACTATCTGGTTGTCAGTAGGAGCATACTTTTACACAGTAGCCTAACCTATTTGGCACAAGAATCAAAGGAATATTTTATTGCAGTGCAATTTAAAATGACACAAACTCCAAATAGCCTACCTCTCGACTCAAACCCTCCACTTCGGCCATCAGCGTGCATGAATGGGTTATGTCTCATCACTATAGTAACCAGACGCGCTTCCTCAAAGGGGATCAAAGTCTCTAGAATCTCTGGTGGGGATCTATCGCCACCCCGTGGCAATTATTTCACAGGTCATACTTGAGTGTTTCACAGGCCTCTTGCCTTTTTCAGAGAAAGCAGGTCAGTTAGTCATTGGTTTACATATGTTTATTAAAGATTTTCTGTTGTGGTTAAAGAATCATTATTTCATACAAAATATGCTCTGAGAATAATTGCATGAGTAATAATGTACATTTACTTACAGGTAAAAATCAGATTGCACCAAAATTGCATAAAGCATCATTAAATCCAATCTTATATACAAGCACAGACAATGCAGTTTATATTAATCTTCAGATTTAAGTGCCATATATTTATTGACAAAGTAGACATCAAATACAGGATAATCTAAGACAACTGTTATAAGTTATATAGTAGCCCATCACTTTTTTGTAAACATATTATATAAACAAGATTTTTCTTTTAAAAAATGTGCACCTTATTATTTTCCACTGTTCTGTATTTTCCACTTACTTTCACATTTGCTGAGGAGGACAATGTACCATGTAAAAAGGATTTGTAATTCTTTAAATCACTAGAAAACCTTACCATTTAATCGTATGACAGCACAATAACATACAAGACACAGACTGAAACTGAAATGGACTACAGTTACATTTATACAGTCAACAATGCACTTGTTGTTTGCACCACATTACAATCTGTGACAATACTGAATAGCTGCAAATATTGTGGCATGAACTGTTAAGTTTGGGTCTCGTCTGGGAGCAAGCCAGGCAGTGTTCCGTCACCTCTGTTCTGTCTGTTTTCTTGTTGACATTGTTGATGTTGTTGTTGATGATGATGCTGGCATCATGCAGTGTTGTTGTTGTT
>NC_085002.1:16109024-16111524 GCF_963854185.1 Sardina pilchardus | reverse complement strand
TCTTAATTTCACTCTTTGTATGTGTTTTGGAGGTTAGAAGCAAAACTTTAAGATGCTTCAACCCTAATCGTGCAGTGTTGCTTTGAAGTGTCTAATTGCAACATTCATTTATAACAATATTATTTGTTTTAATCTCAACAAGAAACTGTCAGCATGTGCAAAATGAAGCAATAATGTATAAATATCACATGGCCATACAACAAATATTATTTAAACTGAAGCAAGGTATAAATAGTTTCATGTTACTATTATTAGTAATATTTACAGTATGGTAGTTATTATCCCACTACATTTAACACTTCATAGTAAACTTACATTGATCAATTATGACGTCTAAAATTAGTTATCTACAAATTCAGAATTCAGTCATGGGAGAAGTCTGGTGAGCTCCCCGGAGCCTTGGGGGTGTGGCAATCAGAAGATCCAGTTTGGTCCGTGAGGTCTTCAATTGATGCATTTGCCAGGTCCAGCAGAGTTCTGACACAGGACTAGGGCATGTGAGGCACATTACTACACGCCAGGCCCAAATCCAAACCATGGGACTGATCAAATTGAATTTGGGTACCTCACAAGGTTGGTCAGATTACAAATCGTTTGCTGCTTTTAGATGTGCAGGCCATTTAGGCCACAGACACTGCAGGAGAAATGTGTCAGACAGCGCATTAGCTGGTCCACTGAGGCAAGGCCATAGCCAAATTACACTAATTAACAATTTTACTAGTCATTCAAATCATTACAGTCATTCAAATCATCTGGTCAAATTTCTATGTGCGTTTTTGAAAGAACTGGAGAATCTACCCTAACACCCCATGGCCCCAATGCTCACCCTGCATAACTTGGTATCATTTTCTCCCATTCTAAACCCCAAAAAGTGCACAGTATAAGAATGAGAAAATATAGATGTATTGATTTTTGGTGCATATTTTAAACATTTAAATGCATATTGTTTCACCACAATAGCAGGTATCAGCAAAACCTCACCTGTAGTAAGTAAGTAGCAGCCTACCATTGGCAACTACTACTGCTATCAGAATGAGAAAATAGCTTTTTGTTGATTTAAGGTGAATATTCTAAACATCTAAGTGCATACTGTTTCACCATAATGGCAGATATCAGCAAAACCTTACCTGTAGTAACTTAAGTAGCAGCCCACCATTGGCAACTACAGCAATCATAATGAGAAAATGTCAGCAATCAGAATGAGAAAATGTCTTTCAAAAACGAATATTCTGCTGCTAACTTTTACCCGCTGGCCAGCAATCACGTCATCCGAGCATGCGTAGGTTGATTATGTCTGCAACAGAAACCCTGTGGCTTCGAATGCATATCGGTTGAAACATGCCCCATAAATACTGTGCGTCCCAATGGAGCAATATCAAACTAGAATTGCGAGTAGGCGACAACGTCAGGCTATAATAGGGGGGAGACAAGGTAAATTAGGTCATCAGGTAAATTGGGACGAAGTTGGTTTTAGACCTTTATCTCTTTAATTATTAGCTGCCAATCAGAAAACATGTAATTATAATGTCACTACATATGTCCTTTACAAAATAAAATCATTTTGATTGGTCTAAAGTATCACAAATGGGAGGTAGCCTACCAAGATAAGAAGAATCAGTGGACTCAATACTTGCAAGGAAAGCCCCATCAAGCCAATTCTGTCTGCATCATAAGGATATTGTAGGTAGTTGAAACAATGACAATATTATACAAAACATGATTGAAATGAATGCTATTTCATGAGAGGTTTAAATTAATCTAAAAACTTTTGGGCTGTGTCCTTTACTTTTTTAAGGAACATTTATTTTAGCGACTTTGGTGTGCATCAGGCAAATTGGGACAAAAAAATCAGCTAAAATGGGACACTTTTATATTACATTTCGATAAGGTGTTAGCATATTAGCCGCATATTAGCCTTTTCACACTCAAAGTAGGCCCATCACACTCACACACACTCACAAACACTTGCACGCTCATGCTTGTGCACACCAGGCCGAATTGAATTGAGAATGACTCCTAAATTCCAATTCAATTCTTGAGTTTGAATTGAATTTGAATTGAGGTCAAAAACAGGATGCAGAATTACAATTTCAAATTATAGGAAGAATTGAAATTCAATCAAATTCAAAGAAATTCAAGAGTAGCGTTTAACAATGAAGTTTCACAAAATATGTCAGATATGATTGCAACAGACAACTTATAACTGAAAACAGTAATCAATTACATTTCCAACCTTCCCAAAACTGAATGTATGTGAGATTCAACACAATATTTGCATATTTTATTTATTTGTAACTTTAATGAGTGAATGAATAATGAGCGTTTTTTATTGAGTGATCCACACAAGCATTCCAATGCACCTGTACACTACTTGAGCAAATGGCAAGTAATTACTTGAACTTGAACTTGAAATGTCAATCAAAACTATGGGGAATAGCTCCAGAATGAAAAACAGCCGATATTGTTATGAGAAAGTTTGCCTATGCAAGTTCACAAACGA
>NC_085002.1:16101524-16104024 GCF_963854185.1 Sardina pilchardus | reverse complement strand
ACACACACACACACACACACGCTGTCTAGCATGTCTGCCTGGAGTGTGTCTATGAGTGTGTGTTTGTGTGTGTGTGTGTGTGTGTGTGTGTGTGTGTGTGTGTGGTGTGCGTATGTGTGTGTGTGAGTGTGTGTTTTCTACATGTGTGTAAGTGGGTTGATGAGGGGAGGGCTAAGCACTAACCCAGTCAGGCAGACACTAGTCATCACACGCATGAAACCAGAAGACTTAACCAAAATTACTGACATTTTCAGCCGCATATCCTTCATAAAGTCATAGCCCAATCTACAGTCTCTTCTCACACTAGTGAACAAAATAAATTAAGCCCGCTTGTCAGAAGAAAATAACATCCTGCCAGTTACTTCTGAACAATAGAAAACATAAAGATCAGAGAGAGAGGGAAAGACAGATACAGTATAGGTAAGTGGCTACAGGGATGTGGTGGTAAAATAAGAGGGAATTCTGTGATCAAGGTGAGGGTGGACTGCGCCATGCGCCATCAGATTTTTTACAGTAAAAAGGCGTTCAGAACATGTTTGATGATGGTGGGGGTTATTGAGTAATGTTTGTAACAATACCAATGGTAATGGTTCCTAGAGTGTTGATTATACATATAGTGAATGTGGATGATACAGTGCAATCTTTGAATGTTAAAAGTTGGAATTGGTGAATAACCTCTTTTGACTAGTGGATAAACTCTATTTCTGAAATTTCAGACGTGCATAAACTGTGTTTACTTAGCCTCCACTACATCCCTGGGTAGGTAGGTAGGTAGGTAGATACTGTAGATAGATAGATAGATAGATAGATAGATAGATAGATCTAATGAGAAAATACCCTACACAGAAAAAAAAACATTATCTGGTAGACCAAAAACTAATTCACATACGTAAAGAGACAGAAATCTAAAGAGGCACTAGCTAGACTGAGTGTGTACAGTATGTGTGTGTGAGTGTGTGTGTGTGTGTGTGTGTGTGTGAGCCAGCGAGAGAGAGAGAGAAGAGAGAGAGAGAGAGAGAGAGAGAGAGAGAGAGACAGAATGACACAGACAGGCAGACAGAGTGAGTGGAGTGGAGTGGAGTGGAGTGGAGTGGAGTGAGTGTTGGGAGTCTGGCAGCAGCGCGGCTCATGTGTCTGCTCTGGTCTGGGTCTCTCCCATCAGGGTGTCTGCGCTCAGCTCTAATCGCCTCTAATTGGGGACTCCACTGCCAGCCGCCACTGGGGGGTCGAGGAGATATGGAGCAGAATGATGACACACATAGCATACACACAGACATGTGACACACACACACACACACATACACAAACAGACATGGCACACACGCGCAAACTAAACACATACATGGCAGAAAAGCACTTACACAAACACAGACACACAGCCATGGCAGACACAAACAGACATGGCATGCATGTTCATGCGTATACTGTACGCACACACACAAACACACTCACAGATGTACAGTAGGTTGTTGGTCATGTGGACTTAGAAAAGTTCAACTTTCTTTCTCCTTCTCATATCCTGTCTCAAAGGGCAACACAAATAAGCACACAAATGTTATAAATACACATATTACGAAATGTACATCAACATATATCTACTATATATATGCTATGACACACACACACACACACACACACACACACACACACACACACACACACACACACACACACACACACACACACAGACTTACTGTGCTCTCGTGACCGCCTACCCAAAACATATGTGACCCTCTTTTATCGGGAGAGTTTCCAGGAGGACAATCTGGCCCAGCAATCACCAGAGTGCCGGGTGAGCACCAAAGACCCACTTTCCACAGCTGAACTCCTGTCTGTGGGTCTACGACTGTCTGTGTGTGTGTGTGTGTGTGTGTGTGTGTGTGTGTGTGTGTGTGTGTGTGTGTGAGAACATGTCTAGTGTGTGTGTGTGCGTGTGCGTGTGCGTGTGCGTGTGTGTGTGTGTGTGTGTGTTTGTATGTGTGTGTTTGGCACTCAGCAGCTCTGACTCGGTTGTAAAGGACATAACCTCTCCTGGCAGCCTGTCTCTTTCCTGGGCTCATTGTTGGAGTTGGGCGCGGGGAGGATTTGCATGCTATTTTACTCAATGAAAATGCTCTGATGTTCTGTTTTGGTATCATTCTGCCACGCTTACGATAAGCTTCTCCTGAGTGCATGAATTATTATGAATTATTCCCCTGCGGCTGTGTGTGTGTGTATGCGTGCGTGTGTGTGTGTGCGCTCTCTCGCTCTCTGTGTGTGTGTGTGTGTCAGTGTGTGTGTGATGGTACCCCATCTGTGGATTATTTCAGATTAGTGACAACTCTGGGTAATCCGCTACATTGTGTTTGTGGGTGAGGTTGTGTGGGCGAATTCTGCACTCTACTGTAAGTGTGTGTGTGTGTGTGTGTGTGTTTAGAGAAGTTCAAACATAGTTTTACATATGTGTACCTAGTGTGAATGAAAGACTGTGTATGTGTGTGTGTGTGTGTGTGTGTGTTGT
>NC_085002.1:16074024-16084024 GCF_963854185.1 Sardina pilchardus | reverse complement strand
ATGAATATCACCGCAGTCATTACCAGCCTCACTGATCCCTGAGCCACCATCGTTGAGATGACATGAGGGGTACAGTCTGCGTTTAAAGCCCCTCATTTATGCCCCCCACCCCACCCCACTCCACCCCTCCCCACCCCACCTCCCAATTCAATGAAATGCTGAGATGTAGCACATAAGGGCTTGCAGCACAAGAGCCTTACAGAGAGAGAACACATCTGCCACTCGTGCTGCTTCATTTTCTGTTTCTCTACCAATCTAATACATCTAATACGTGCTGCATGCGTTGAGTGCAGTAGCGTGGCATGTTGTACTTCTCAAAACCTGTGGGCCGACAATGCAATTCAGGATTATTTACCATAACGCAACAAGGATATACAGTAGGGAACTCACAGCCATAGTATCTGATTCTTGTTAATAATCAATCATAAGGACTATGCCTTTTCTCTCAACTTTGTTTTTTATGTCATAGGAAAAAATGGCATCAGGCATTCAAAGAAACAGCCGGTCTCTGATGGAGGGACCTATCAGGACCTCTTTAAAAGGAAATGCTGAGAATAGACGCACTTCAATCAGTTGAACTCCAGACCAACTGAAACATACATCAGTGACATTCAAAGAGGCCTATCAAAAAAGGAACCAGCGAGCATCTTGTCGTTTTTCTGCCTCGTCTTCTCTAGTCGACACAGAGGGGGGTTTCTGAAACGACGCAGCGCGAGGACCGAGACATCGTTTTCTGGCTCTCGCCAATTAAGAGCCACGCGCGGGATGGAAGGAAACGTGGGAATGTAGGGAGTCCTCAATGTCAAAAAGCTCAGCGCGTGTCTGGTAACGGCTGCCGTGATGAAAGATTTGAGGGATCACAGGGAGCAGAGCACTTTGGAGAGAGTACTTTCAAAAGGGAACGCACGCACACACACACACACGCACACACACACACACACACACACACACACACACACACACACACACGCACACACACACACACACAGACCAGAAAAATGACACTATGAAAAGAAAAAAACACTCCGAAAAAGAAAGTTTAAATAAACGACAGCCCAGAAGACACTTGCCCCCACTTTTCCCTCCTCGGCTAAGAGTTGGAATGCCGTGTGTGCAGATGGTTGTCGGCATCTTGGCACTGAACAGTTTCTCTGTTTTTTTTCCCTCTTTCCCTGAAACTGAAAGATTTCAAAGGGATCTATTCCTCACGTTCCATCTTTTTTCCCCCATCCGGCAGTGAGACATTGCCACTTAGAGCCCTTTGTTGTATTATATATTAACGCCATTTCGGCTCGGAATAATTCATTATGCCACTAAAACCATTATACAGGGAGAAATGAAATATGGAGAACTGTGCAAGGAGGCTGAGGCATAATCCGCGATAAGGCTGCTGCCTTTTTATGGGAGCCATCCTGTAGGTTGCTCTAGTCATATGGCTGCCATTTGTCACTTTATGAAATTAAGTTACATCTTATGAGAAACAGAGAGACGTGCGAGCTGGTTTTGCTTTCTCTCTTCTGCATCCGAGTTGTTTAGCAGTGTGTGGTCTTAAAATTGCAGTTTCAGGACATCTTAGTCTTCTCGGCATGGATTTAAAAAGGCATTGGAAAAAAAGATCATTGGAGAGTCTACAGTACATGACAGAACCCCCTAGCAGAGCCAAGGATGGGAGAAGACTGCGTCTGTGCAGTGACAGATGAAGCCTAAATCGGTGCGCAGGACAGGAAGGGGGGTATCAAAAGGACTGTCAAGAAGATGAAGCACAGGAGTGTCACTGGAATCAAAATTGTATTTACAGTAAAACGAAAGAAAACCAAATAGGGGTGTTTGTGCAAGCTCCATTCTGATTTGTGCTGCTGCTACTGTAGAGCTCTTGAGGAAATGTGTAGGTGTGTGTGTGTGTGTGTGTGTGTGTGTGTGTGTGTGTGTGTGTGTGTGTGTGTGTGTTTGTGTGTGTGTGTGTGTGTGTGTGTGTGTTTGATTACGTGATTAAGTCTGTGTGTATGTCAAGCATGTGTGTGTGCATGTCTCGTGATTGCACATATGCATGCGTACGCCCGTACGTGTGTGTGTGTGTGTGTGTGTGTGTGTGTGTGTGTGTGTGTGTGTGTGTCTGTGAACGTGTGTGCAAATCATGGCTGATTGAGGCAGCGACTTTGATCAGCCTCTGCCACCAGAGATCCAATCAAATAAGGGCCGTGGAGATCCCCACCCGCGGGAGTGCAGGGGGCCCCGGCCGCTCCTGCTGCATTATTGAGGGGGGATCGGCTGTGCCATCTCGCCCGGCTCCCACCTCCTATCCATTATTTAATGCGCCTCCACATCAGGAGTCTTTGACCTGCCATTATCAGCAGGCATGCTCGCCACGACAACCCCCATCAGAGTGCCTCCCCCACCTCACTACCCCTCACCCCCCCCCACTCCATCTTACACCTCTAACCCCACCCCCACACCGCCCCACCCCAATATCTCCTCAAAAACCCCACCCCTCCCTCCCTCCTCTCACCTCCTGTGCTCCTGATCATAAGTAAATATCTCTGTAACCGCAGGGGTGAGCAAGAAGCCCCACATCCATTTTGGGATGTTATTATTTGGGGGGGGGGCCGGGGGACGTGGGTTGTTTAGGGGAGGGTCAGGGGTCAGAGCATCTAGGAAAGGTCAGAGGTCAGGTTTTGAGATGAAGCAGAAGAGCCAAGCTGACATCCACCCTTCCTCCCCGTATTTCACCCTCGAAATAGGGGTCAGTGATGTTATACGAACCCCAAAATTTAATGACGCCGAGGAAAATAGTGCTTTCCAAAAAAAACGAGACAAATGACATGCTATGGCTGACTGATAAAACGTGTAGCTCCACATACACTTATGGCCAGTCAGGCTTTCTTGAGGTCTTGACCAGACTGCCATCTGCTCTTGCGTGCTGTCTCCCTCAAGTTTTTCATTTTACATATTCATCCTCCATTTCTCTATCTGCGCTGATGGAGGTGACTCACTCCCCTCCCTGGTCGGCATGGCTGCGAGTGTGGACTCTCACGCCTCGTGACCATGGGTAGCTCTCAGGGCTTCTAGGGATGGACGGACCGCTTACAGCGATTTCACCGCTGAATTATGTAAAGTTTTCCTGAAACATATTAAGAGGTTAAATTGCTCATCTGACTGCACGGTGACCCCTGTGCTGTGCGTGCATCCACCTATTGCAGGCTCTTTAGGCTCTATATTCACCCACATAAATCACCATAGCCACCAATTTAACGACTGTTACTTTTAGTTTATTTACCTCTATCTCCATTTTACCATCACTCGTCCTGAATTTGCCTGATACATTTTGCCTGGCCACTTAACTCTAGCAGAGAACCTAATGCGCTATAGCATCCGTCATACACAAACGGAGAGATGGACAATCTGCTGTCTCATTTTGGTGGCATCTGGTTAATGGCTAATGAAGTGTGTGTGTGTGTGTGTGTGTGTGTGTGAGAGAGAGAGAGAGAGGGAGAGAGATAGTGTGTGTGTGTGTGTGTGTGGGCCAGTGACTTCATTGAGTCTCATGGTTATCACTTTTGAGTAGAGTGTGTTAAGTGAGCTCATAATAGACACATACTAACACGCATGTGGAAATGTCCTTACATGCTGTTGTTTACCAACAGATCGGTTCAGCGGTCATATCATCTGCTTGGAGTTTCTGGGTCAGCTGGTAAAGGCTTATTTTTAATGAGAAAATGATTCCTAAATATTCGTTCGCTTTGATAAAAAAGACAATAAATCTTTCAAAGTGTCAGTGGACACATGATTTCCATAATAAGTAAACATACTAACTGAAATTATTTGCCAACATCAAAGGTGCATACAGCGACATTACTACTGTTTAAATTTTCCTCTGAAACTGGAAGTTGAAAGGGAAGTTCAGGGCCAGAAACTTGCCAGAACTTTGAGGAATGTAATTAAATTCCATGCTGAAGCACAGAGAATAAACAAACAAACAACAACAACAACATTAACAAGAGATAGAGCAGCACAGATGGGCCTGAGTGACACAGGGGGCAAACTGCCTCATTGCCACAGGCTCCGTGCCCCCCTCCCGCTCACCCCTCCCTCGCCCTGTGCTGCCAGGAGGGCATAGCTGGAGGGGGGCCCAGTCCAGGCCAAAACAGAGGCCCTGCGTACCCGTCTGGAAGCTATAAATGTTAATAAATGGATTAATGACTGGGGCCTCTTTCTCTCTCTCCCTCTCTCTCTCTTTCTCTCTGCTCAGTCACACACAGAGACACACACACACACACAGGCACACACACACGGACACACACACAGGCACACACACAGGCACACACACACACACTCTTTTTCTGCAGCTCTTTTCTGTCTTCACAAAGACACACACACATACACACACACCCTCCATCTGCCTCCAGGTGTGTGTGAGTGCGTGCGTGTGTGTGTGTGCGTGCGTGTGTGTGTGTGTGTGTGTGTGTGCGCGCGCACGCACAGATCAGCCATCTAGTCATCGGCTGGCTAAACTGCCCCAGATCAGTGGCGGTGCAGTTGTGCCGCAGCCTGTCTGCAATAAAGCTGACATTTATCTTTTTGATTATTCGGCCTATCACGGCCCACAGACGCGCACCGCAGCGCTCCACTGCAGTCGGCTCGGAGCTTTTTACATGGAAATGCATTGTAATGACCACGCTGCATGGCACTGATATTTGCTCAGGGATAAGTAAATGGCCTGGGATTAGAAGCAGGGCCACTTCTTTCAGAACCGCTGTGGAAAGAGATGGAGAAGTTGTAAAAAAAAAAGGAAGAAAGAAAAAAAGAGAGGGGGCGGAGTGAGAGAGAGAGAGAGAGAGAGAGAGAGAGAGAGAGAGAGAGAGGGAAAACGGGGGGAAGAGAAGAATCAGAGAGTGAGAAAGAAAGAGAGAGGAAGAGAGAGAGAGAGGAGGGGAGGGGAACGGGGATGTGAGCAGGGGGTGTGAAGACGCAGACTTGTGGGGCTAAAAGCGGCATCTGCTGCCACTGGGCTCCATTTTGCACCATTACAGCCCCATTATCCACCTGCTAAATCACACCGGAGAACAACCGCCCTCCCAGCTCTAAACGCCACTCTCACAAAGAAACAGACACACAAAGGCCGAGTATCAATTCCCCCGCCACTGCTTCAACAAAAGTAAGCTGATGCGCTGTTGTTGGGGTTTTTTTTGGCTCTGTATTTTTTTTTTTCAACTACATGTGAAGAAAGTCGCAGTCTACATACATTTGGTTTCATATGTAAATGACTCTGTCGTCATTAGTATAATCGGAGCTGAAAGCATGTTTCTGCCGCGGCTTGATTAGTGGACACGGTGATCTCATGTATTTCCATAGAGACTGATGACAATGGTTCCAGCTGAATGGATCTTTAGAACAAGAGGGGACGATTATCAATGATCACACACCAATTTCTCTGCAGTATATTACTCACCCACACCCAATCACCCAAACAAAAAAAGCGTGCCGCACAAATTCACTAATAAACAATTACGGAGAATGAAACAGTTCAAGAGAATAAACAATCTAAAGTGACTTAATTGAATAATCACAAAGAAAAATTTCCTGAATTCAAAGCACTTCAAATCCTCTCCGGGCAAATATCGACCCAAATCAATTTCCAGCTATCCCTGATGGGTGTGCCCGGCCCATGATCGACAGCTTAAATGCCTCCGAGTCAAATCTGGGACAGAGGACACTCACAGTCAAACGCCACAGTAAACTGTTTACCATCACATTCAATAAATAATAGTCTGCGACCCGAACAATTAGCTGACCCCAGCATTGCGTAATGGCTGGGCCTTTGGCAGAAAAAAACTCCCTGCAGAGAACCTCACTGGGCCATGTACTGTAGCCTACTATTCAATCACCGAGAGCAGGAAAATATATTAGCCAGTTCCAAATACTTATACTTCCTTTTTTTCTCATGATTTGAGAAGATAATTTGACAAGTATGCTCACTCTCGACATAACAACGCTATCCCTTTGTAGTTGAACTTGTCATAAGGGCAGGAAAGTAGCTGACATTGGTTGCGGTGAATACATTATCACTAGATAAGAAGCACAGAGTATATGACATACGCCCCATTTCAGGGCATATAGGTCACGTGTCTATATATGGAGTGATGCCTATGCCTGCTGATGACCCTAATTGTATGTGTAAAAAGCATGGAGGGGGACAGAAGCAACAACACAGAGGGACACAGGTCAAACAGGAAATCAATGTATTGACTGGATTCACTGATTCTGAACGGATCAAACGATCCTTAAAGCGAGTCCCGTTGACACATAACAAGATCAGTGTGTGTGTGAGCGCACATCGAGTTACTCTGCGGTTTGGCAGAAAAACAAGGAAGGCCTTGAGAACCGCACTTGTTTCAGTCTTCAGACTTGTCCAATGACCAGACATGCTTTGACAGTTAGAAGGCCTTTTTTTCCCTTAGATACTTGTTTAAAGACCGACCATCTCTCAATACTACTATGCGCTGTGTTCAATAATTTATGTTATTACATTCCTTTTAGGCTGCTACACTTTACCTGACAGACAGTTTTCTGAAATATTCTGTTTTTCAGTCAATTACTGAGGCTTTTCACAGAACTTTCGTATAAACACTTCACTCTGCACCTAGCTAACACTGTTTCTTTGTGTGTGTGTGTGTGTGTGTGTGTGTGTCTGCCTGTACATGTGTGCATGTGTGAAAGAGAGAGTGTGTGTGTGCCTGTATGTGTGTGTATGCAAGAGTGCATGTGTGTGTGTGTGCGCGCGTGTGTGTGCCATTCAGGAGAAACAATAAAAGCTTATTAGACATTCAGTGGCGGCTGACTAGCGGGGCGATGACAGTTCTCCTCCGTTCCCTGTCACACATCACAGATCCGCGCAAGCTAGCATGTCTGGCACCCACACACTTGGGACCGGATGGTGCAGGGAAAGAGGGAGAGAGAGCGAGCGAGAGACAGACAGACAGAGACAGAGAGAGAGAGAGAGAGAGAGATATACAGTGAGAGGGTTCCGTCTCAGGGGGCCCAACCCGTCTCTGCCGAGGGGTTAACGAGCTCCTTGTGATTTTTTTCTCTAATTAACACATTAATCTTATGAATAAATGTAAATGGCGGGCGGGCGTCGGCAGCCGTGTGGCGTGGCGTTTTGGTGCGCCCCAATCATCAATCACCTACGCGCGCGCCTCACACCACGCTTGCCAGGAGGTGCAGCTGTAGCGTGGAATTCTGGGAGATCCGGTGACAGGTCACATTTAACCCCAGCGAGCGTATGTCATGTGTGTCTCTTCTTCTCTCTTACTCTTTCTGTCTCTTCCCCCCCCCCCTTCTCTCCCTGCGTGGGCAGAGAGTTATGGGGAGGGGAGGGGAGGGGGGGGTTAGAGGGTGTTAGGATGTGGTGCAAAACTGCGCTTGTTCATTAATAGATGTGACGGCTAATGCTCACTCAGGCTTGAAGAACATCAGAACATCTCATCAGGCAAACATTTAACCAGCCACTTCTGTCTGGGGAGCTCGCGCTCATTATCAAACTACTGTAGGTGAGCTCTTGTGTATGAGCTCTGTGTACTGTATATCACTGGAAAAAAATAACTTGCTCGATTTGCCTAATTGTAATGTGGACATCGGTTGCACATAAATGAAATGTGTTAAATCAATGAAGCATTTCTCTTTCTGTAAACAAAATTGATTCATGCCCTGAAGATAACTTAATCAACTAATTCCAATTAAAGAGTTTGGATCATGTTTACTTTTAGATTGGGCTTTGTGGTTTAGTTATTTTGACAACCCTTCTTTCCCTTTTTTAATGTGTACTGTATTTGCTTACCTTATATAATTTAATCAACTCGATGCTCGAATGGAAAGACTAATCGAACATCTTTAATGCAAAAGCTGGTTTATGTAATTGTAAGGTAATGTGGTTTCCTCAATGAAACAGCCCTGACTTTCCCTTTTCTTACAGTGTCCCTCGCTCAGGTATGGCCTATTCCTATACAGCTTTATAGAGTTTATTTTGCCTGTCCCCTCACATCAAGGTAAAGCTATGGAAACACATCAACTGAATTCCATAAATATGAAAAAGCTGAGGGAATAAAATATCATTGCAGCCTTCAGGTTCGGACCCCAGGTGAACCAGCGCTGAAATCCCATTAACTAATACATTGCCCTCCAGCTTGGCCAGTTGGCACCAGCAAACGCCATCAATCCAAATCATTGGAGCAATCTGTCAGGTCCAGCCGGTGACACAGGGCCTGGCTTCTCAGACTTAACATGACTGATTATTCCATCTGATTCTAACTACATATCGCCCTAATCCTTAAGGACAAGGTTTAGTCTTTTAATGCTCCAAAGAATGTAGTTCATTTGTGGGAAGGATTCCATGGCGGCATTGCGGAGGAAATAAAAGACAGAAATAAATAAACAAACACAGTGAGACCTCACAACCCCCCAATCCTATCCCACCCCACCTCACCCCACCTCACTCCCTGCTCTAACAAAAGCTGCCCCATATGCCCCTCTATACCACAATTCAATTTCATATGATGACCATGATCTGGTCAGAAGAGATTAGGGATAGGGATTAGCATATTGTTTCTTTAGTGACACAAGGCCGGGCAGGCAAGCTGCACAGTCGCCAGCCATCGGCATAATCCAGGGAGGAGAGTTTGTGTCAATCTAGGTCTGAGCCGGGGGGGTGGTGGTGGTGGGGGGGAGCGTCCAGAAAAAAAGGAGAAGAAGTGAGACCAAAAACTGCTGACCTATACCGATACTTGAGCTTTAGCCACAGGCAACGGGCTGTAGGCTCGAGCTGCACGGCCGGAGATAAGCACCTGAATACAGGCGACTGGAGAATGAGATTCAGGTCCATTGCTGAGCAGAATGTTCAAGTCGCACAGACACAGATACACATCCCGCTGCACTAGGCAGTATTGGGCCAGGGCTGTGGCAAAGCCAGGCCTGATTGTCACATTCACATTCACTGAGGCCTCGTCCAGAGAGCCACACTATCAGACATGGAGAGCCAGACACAAGGCTGCCTCAGCTCTGTTTGCTTGGATTACTGCCTGAGTATCAACTTTGGCTGTGTGTTTGTGCCTGTGTATGGATGAGTGTGTACATGTGTGTGTATGTGTGTGCCTGTGTATGGATGAGTGTCTATATGTTTGTGTGTAGGTGTGTGTGTGTGTGTGTGTGTGTGTGTGTGTGTGTGTGTGTGTATGTGTGTGTGTGTTTGTCTGTGTGTTAAATCAATACAATAGTGGGCATGTGTGAGTGTGTGTGTGTGTTTGTTTGCGAGAAAGTAGGGCCTGTGTGTATGGACGTATGAGTGTTTATGTCTTCCCCTGTGTGTGTGTTTATGTCTTCCCCTGTGTGTGTGTGTTTGTGTGTGTGTGTGTGTGTGTGTGTGTGTGTGTGTGTGTGTGTGTGTGTGTGTTTTCTTTTAAAATATATGAATATCTTTTTATAGCTCCATGGTACAAACATCCAGAGCAAACTACCTAGCTTGCCCGCATCAGGAGGTAAACAACCAGGCGGCCTCACGCCTCGCCTCGGGAAGCCCCCCCGCTGCTTGCCAATTCCGGCAGACGGGGGCTGCTTTTCCCCCTGCACTCCCCACGGGGGTCACAGCGCATTACGACAGGATGGAGCGGAGCGGAGGGGGATGGGGGGACGATGCGATGTGGGTGTGGGTGTGGGTGTGGATGGGGAGGGGGAGGGAGGGGGTTCGGGTGGAGAGAGAGGGAGTGAGGGGGCTGTGAGAGGGTGTGTGCTTGGTGAAGCGACGGCTCTCTACAGCTACGCCTGTTTGTCAAGACAGACTTGAGCGTAACTGTTTTTAATGCGGGCCTGGCTGGGAGTGGCGGGGGCCTGCAGGGCTGGGACCGGGAGAAGGCATTACGGCGGATCAATGTGGCCGATTGCTTTCCTCCCACTCACTGTGAGTTAGTCATGCACTGCAATGTCAATCATCTACTGTAGCTTAGCGACACCT
>NC_085002.1:16066524-16069024 GCF_963854185.1 Sardina pilchardus | reverse complement strand
TTTTCCCAGTGACTCAGAAAACTGCTTCTTGCTGGTTGTTGTTTTGTGGAGTACAGAGATATATGCCTTTCATATAGGCCTCCTTTGGCTGTTGAGAGGAGTTATAGTCTCGCATGATGAGTAGGTTTCTCCCAAAGTCTGGCAATCTCTGGCCTATATATCATCATAAATGGCTCCTGTATCACATATTGTTGGTGCAGTCCTGCATACTTCTGCCACCTTTTTCTGCTTGTTTCTTTCCTTGTCTCTTTCTCTGCTGCTGGTTGCCTTTTTTCACTTCTATCTTCATGAGCCGCATTTGTACTTTTCCATTATTAAAATGAGGTGGCACATCAAATGCTTTCAATCAGAGCAGCTGATAAATAATTAATGCTCAGCTTCCAAGGAAAAAAAAAAAAACAGGAGGAGGAGGGCGCAGATAATTCCTCTGGAAGCCCGAACGCAGCACAACAGGCTCCCAGGAGAGCAAACAGATGTTTACAATGGAGGGCCATCAAAGAGACATCTCTCAGCTCGCGCGCACACACACACACACACACACACACACACACACACACACACACACACACACACACACACACACACACACACACACACACACATACACACACACACCGCCGCCACAGCAGAGGAAGCCAGGCCCCGACGCTTGTCAGAAACGTCCAGCAGAGTTTGTTGCCTGGCTGTGCTAAATTCATTAATGAGCCGCAATGAGAGTTTTTTTCTTTCTTTCTTTTTTTGTTGTGCGAGACGACCGACAACACGGGGAGGAGAGAGGAGAGACAGGCGTTTTCCATCGCTAGTACAGTAGACTCGCAAAGGCGTGGCTACACTGTTAACGCAATTAGGCCGATATTACACTGCGTCTGCGAGAAGAGGCACAGGAGTTGGGCTTTCTTTTTTTTTTACTTTGTGAAGTGTTTACGAGAAAGAGAAAGAGAGTAGAGCTGAAGATGAAACACATTCGCAGCCGTGAAAGTGGAAATGATTAATGATTTGGTGAAAGAACAGTATAGACCCAGTGCAGTACCATTGTTCATTTTATGACTTCTCCCATTTTTACCTCTTGGCCCAACATGAGAAACAGTAGTGTCGGGAGAAATTAACGACTGCAATAAAGTGCCAAAGCTGAATTCACAATGCGTAAATACTATAAGCTCTGCATACTCCCAGGCATTGATAATACACTAATTTTTCTTGCTATTATGGTTGTAAAAGAAAAAATCTGCATATTGAGTATCTGTGTGAAAATAACTTGTGTCGTCAGAAGAAGGAGCTTGGATTAGGCACGGATGTTACTCATTCCATCTTTGCTCTCCTTTATGCGTGCACAAACACACACACACACACACACACACACACACACACACCTCATGCCTCTCCCCCATTACAAATTAGCATGATACCCATGAAATTAAAACGCAGCTCCCTGGAGATAGCCCCAGAGATTATAGAGCTCTGCAGGTATTTAGAGATACACATGTCACGGCGAGTCAAATTAATTTCATGATAGCCGGAGACTTGAAAGGATTTCATACCTCCATGTCTGGCATGTATATTGTATGTCCATTAATTAGGTTTTCTATGTCTGAAGGGGCAATAAATCACTATTCAATGCTTGAGTCATTCTTGTAATGACTGCTTCCTGTGCAAACGAGTAACCCACTGGCTCTGAGCAATATTGCAGAGCAGCGTCTATAAAAGAAGGACACAGCATGTCGACAGATGGATTCAGAAGAGGCTCAGTAATCTTTAGAAAAGGGAGAGAATGTGACGAATACATGGAGGAGGCCAATTAGTGATGAATGGGAAGCTAATAAGGGAAATAGCTCATCTTAGACACTCGCATTAGTCTTGCAGGTCACCACTGTACTGTATATGTCTAAGATGATACTACGGGGTTGTTTGAGAGGCTATAAGAATTTTGAGGAATTGTCACAGCTTGTCACTTAGCTTCAAACCTGAAACTCAGTTCCCTAAAACGAAGGAACTCTAAATTACTTATGCTTCACTTAATTCCAAATAAGTGGAAGTAACTTTTTTGCTGTTCCTTGCCAACACAAGGCAATTTTTACATTTGTTTTGGTCAGCATCAGGTACCATGACCTTTCAACTGTCAAACTGTGTTTTGTAAAACATTGTGAACTGATTATGTCCACGAGTTCTTACAGTTACAGTTACAGTAACGTTGAGTCCCAAGTATCTGATCCTAAATGAGCTGCATATCTCAGTGTATGAAATTATAAACGATTGCTGGTCAGGAACTCTGTTCGCTCTGCAGGCAGGAGGTTCAGCTGAGGCTATGTCCCTCGCCTCAACCCTCCCTCCTTCTGTCGATCATCACTCTCAGTCAGGGGTCATAATCATTAGCCCATACTTCCGCGCTTATGGGCCTGCCTGCCTGGAGACTCTGTCTGGGGCTGGAAATCTATGGCTGTCCTCAGCAGCAGCAGCAGTACAGGCCTGGGAGGGAAGAGGGGGAGACCGGGGGAGAGAGAGA
>NC_085002.1:16056524-16061524 GCF_963854185.1 Sardina pilchardus | reverse complement strand
TTTACAACACGCTTACATTTGAAGGCAAAAAAAAGATACGAGACTCTGTTAAAATGCCAAAAACAACTTGACCTTTCTCAAACCTCATGGAACCTGCCATAAACAGGCTAGAAACTTCCGTATCCACATGTGTGCGCTCCTGTGTGTGTGTGTGTGTGTGTGTGTGTGTGTGTGTGTGTGTGTGTGTGTGTGTGTGTGTGTGTGTGTGTGTGTGTGCCTGTGCATGATTGCTACCATGTAACAAATTGTCCATCTTATGAATAAAAAAGGAGTTGTGTGAGGCCAGTGCTGACAACCCCTCATTCCCCCACCACGACCAACACCACCGCCCAACCCCCCCCAAGCCATCGGTGCCCAGGGAAGAAGTGATTGCCTAAAGTGCTCGGCGGCAGCCTTTTAAAACCTGCCCTGTCACTGTCAGCTGCACACGTCCATGGCTCCTCGCTCGCCCTCGCACGCGCCCCTATTTCATTTGATCACCCCGCGCCGACAGCCACCTCGGGGGAGACGCTCGACCCTCCGAGTCGAGTCGCCAAACTCGGTCCGCTCACTCCAGTAACCCTGAGAGAAAGAGAGAGAGAGAGAGACACAGAGGGAGACAGAGAGCTGGAGAAAGAGAGAAAGAGAGAAAGAGAGAGACAGACAGAAAGGGACAGAGAGAGAGACAGAGAGAGAAATAGAGTGTGAGAGAGAGAGAGACAGAGATCCAGTCCAACAGAGCAGGAAGAGGAGGAGGAGGAGGAGGAGGTAGAGAACCTACTAGAATGACCTCATAAGCAGTCTGCTGTGGAGCCAATGCCTGTGGGGGACACTGTATAGGACTGAATTGTGTTTGTGTGTGTGTGTGTGCGTGTGTGTCTGCATTCGCATATGTGTGTGTGTGTGTGTATGTGTTAGAGAGTATGTGTCTTTGTGTGTGTGCAAGCATACATGCGTGTGTGTTTGTCTTTGTGTGTATGTGTACAGTGTGTGTGTGTGTGTGTGTGTAGGTGTGTGTGTGTGTGTGTATGTGTATGTGTTTGTGTATGTGTATGTGTGTGTATGTGTATGTGTATGTGTATGTGTATGTGTATGTGTATGTGTATGTGTATGTGTACAGTATGTGTATGTGTATGTGTATGTGTATGTGTATGTGTATGTGTATGTGTATGTGTATGTGTATGTGTATGTGTATGTGTATGTGTATGTGTATGTGTATGTGTATGTGTATGTGTATGCGTATACTGTATGTGTATGTGTATGTGTGTGTGTGTGTGTGTGTGTGTGTGTGTGTGTGTGTGTGTGTGTGTGTATGTGTATGTGTGTGTGTGCGCGCCACGCGCTCAAGTGCTGGTGTTACAGATCAGACCTCCACCCCACACGGCACCAACCGCTACGGGCTGTCGTCTCCACCAGCGGCAGACGGACAGGGGGGCATCTGATCGGCTCTCCACTTGGTGCAAGCTGTTGTGGTTCAGGGCCCATCCATCCTGCGCTGGTTGTCACAACAAGGCCATTGGCCTAATGCTCTTTCATGTGGCTGCATTAATGTGTGCATCAGCGAGCATTAATGGCCCTTTATCAAATAATTAGTCGGTTCAGCACCGCTAGACAACAGCCTCCGTCGTACTTCCACTTAAATAAATAAACAGATTTCAAAACGCAGGCTGCACCGTGTCTATGTGTGTGTGTGTGTGTGTGTGTCCGTGTTTTATAGACCAGGCGTGGACACAGGGAGGTTATGAATGACCGAGGAAGGTGGGGGGGGGGGGAGTTGCGTTGTGTAACAGTCGGAAATGTGGCCGAGAGTCTGTCAGGGAACAGGAGAGGGCTGACAGAGGAGCAGCAGCCGGTAAATAGGAATGAGGGCATTCTATTCTCCTTCACCTCCCTGCCTGGGTTCATCATCCCCCTCTCTCTCTCCCTCTCTCTCCCCCTCTCTCCCTCTCTCTCTACCTCTCCCCCTCTCTCCCCCTCTCTCTCCCACTCTCTCTCTCCCTCTCTCTCTCTCTCTCTCCCTCTCCCTCTCTCTCTCTCCCTCTCTCTCTCTCTCTCTCTCTCTCTCTCTCTCTGTGTAAATGGGCGGGTGGAGGGGAGGGCGGATGGCTGAGCGGAGTGGCGTGGGTGGGGGATGGAACCTGTCTTAAGAGGGGTCAGGGGTGACAGTCTGGGAGATGAGAGGGTTCACGTTCATTTCTCCTGCGTCTGTCTGCTCCACTGGACAAAGGGCAAAGGTCACATGCCCAGGAAGAGCAGAGGGGGGCAGAGAGAGGACATGGATGGAGGGGGGGGGTGGAGGGGTGGGGGGTCGTGAGTAAAATCTTGAACCTCTCAGCTGTCTGTGTGTCCACACATGTCAAAGAGGGGAGCATGTGTGTGAGTGTGTGAGTGTGTGAGTGTGTGTGTGTGTGTGTGTGTGTGTGTGTGTGTGTGTGTGTTTGTGTGTGTGCGTGTGTGTGTGTTTATATCTGCGTCTGTGTCTGTTTATGTGTGTCAGTGAGAGTACTGTTTCGGCAGAGAGGTTAAAGGCTATCTGTGATTGACCTGGAGCAAGGATTAACCCCCTTACACACATATACAGAGAAAGAGAGAGAGAAAGAGAGAGACACACACACAAATCTCACCCTAACAATCTCGGCAGTTATTCAGGCTTTGCTCGGCGAGCGCACACATACCTTGCCGCGTCTCAGGAGCTGACGTTCGACTGACAGGAGCGTTGTTGCGACGTGATTCATGCAGCTGGATTTACAAGGGCACCCGGCAGAGGAAGCTAATAGCGCCGCAGGACTGGAGATGGATGGAGAGGAGAGGAGAGGAGAGGAGAGGAAGGGAGAAGGGAGAAGGGAGGAGAGGAGAGGAGAGGAGAGGAAGGGAGAAGGGAGGAGAGGAGAGAAGAGGAGAGAAGAGGAGAGGAAGGGAGAAGGGAGGAGAGGAGAGAAGAGGAGAGGAGAGGAGAGAAGAGGAGAGGAAGGGAGAAGGGAGGAGAGGAGAGGAGAGGAGAGTAAAGAGGGGAGAGAAGAGGAGGAGCGAGGGGAGGATAAAAAAGAATACAGTAGAAGAGGGGAGAAGACGAAAAGAGAGGAGAGTAGAGGCTCACTGTTGCTTCTTTAAAAAGACACCCAAACACAGCTGTATGCTACAAGCAGCATTCAAATAAATAACAGGAAATGATAGCAGGTCTCAAATAGAGACCCGCGTGTATGAAACAGCTTTAGAACAGAACAAAAAAGTGTGAAGTGTCAAGTGTTTGTGTGTGTGTGTGTGTGTGTGTGTGTGTGTGTGTCATGTGCGCACAGTCACGGACATGTGTGTGGACTGTAGATGTGCAAGTGTGGCCAGCGTAAGTGTCAGGATTATCCAAAGGTCGGTTTGTAGAAATAAACCTTTCATGCCTTTGAAAGCTGAACATGTCTGAACATAATGTTCCCATGTGGCCAGCACAATATGGCACAATAAAAACACAGAGAGAGAGAGAGAGAGATGGACATAGAGGCTATTTATACAGGGCCTCCATCTTGTCCAGACGAAGGAGAAGGCTACGTAGCATGTGCCGCATGGAGACGAGTGGGATCCTGAGGGAGAGAGACAGTAAACCTCTCACCACAGTCCCACAGTGGCCGCAGAACCAAGGCTAGTGTGGCAGATATAGGCCCCTGTGCTACATAAATCAGGACTGTAAACTCCGGTGGTCGTGTGTGGTGTTGCAATGCACCATTATACTACACACGGTCATGTTCAGCTGTTGGGTCTGTTGTTGTGTGCAGTTGGTAGTGGGAATGGAAGTGATCTATGTTGTGTGCTGCAGTGTCTTGTATTGCTGTTGCCATTTGCTCTCCTGAGATCTAATTTGGGTTACAATGCGATATATAACTTTACATTAAGTCATGTGATACATAACTTTACATTAAGTTCATAAAAGTAAAAAATCTAATTCTTGTCATTTCTGAATTGTGTTGATGTGAATCTTGACGGAGTGTTGTGCTGTGTTTTTATAATATTTCAGTTGATGCTGCAGGTAGGCGTTGTGTTCTGTACGGGTGTTCCGGTAAATGTGTTTATGTTTTTTTGCCGAGTTTGTTTATGTTGTGTAACCTAATCTCAAATACAACCCAGCATGATAGTTTATACAACACTTCAGGCAACTCAGGGAATGCTAGAAAATGATGCCGCCTGGAAAACTGAACAGTTTTTCCCCCCCAGAAAATGTTTCTCCAAACACATAAACACACACACACACACACACACACACACACACACACACACACACTCCCCCACCCGATGAAAATTGGACGGCACTGAGATGAATCCTGAGCTTGGGACGGGGTAGAGGGTGGGGGGGGGGGTAGATGATGGTGTTTGTGTATGTGTGTGTGTGTGTGTGTGTGTGTGTGTGTGTGTGTGTGTATGTGTGTGTGTGTGTGCATGGAGGTTCTCCCCTGCCTGTGCCTGTGAAAGTGGAGCAGCGGCGAGGTCTTGCTGTGCAGGGCTCTTGCAGCCCTCAGTAATCCCTGAAAGATGATCTCTCCGTGGGCAGGGCGGAGCGAGGAGGCCTGCCTCTCCGTCCTTATCAGCCAGACAGAGCTGCAGACACCCCCGGCCGCTCAGGGGGTCCATCTCTCCCTCCCTCTCCCTCTCCCTCTCTCCGCTCCATTCCTTCTCCCTTTCCCTCCTCCCCTCCGCTCTTCTCCTCTTCTCTCTGCTCCTCTCTTCAATGCCTTCCGCTCTCTCTCTCTCTCTGCATGTCCCCCTCTCCTTCTCCATCTCCCCTCCTCTCTGCTCCTCTGCCTTCCACTCTCTCCACCTCTCAGTCCCCCTCTCCCTCTCCCTCTCTCTCTCCCTCCTCCTCCTCCTCCTCTCCCTCCCCCTCTCCCTCGTCCTCTCCCTCTCCCTCCTCCTCCTCCGGCAGCGTAGCAGTCATAATTAGTGGATGTGTCTGCGTCTGCCTGGGGATTTCGCCTGGTCTGAACTAGGTCGCCGGGTGATTGTGTTGTTGTCATTTTTTTTTTTTTTTTTAAATCTTA
>NC_085002.1:16031524-16054024 GCF_963854185.1 Sardina pilchardus | reverse complement strand
ACAGAGAGAGAGATACCGAGGAGTCTGCACACACACAGGAAAGCCTACCGGCGCAGCAGCAAGAAACAGCAACAGACGCAGAAGCAGACAGAGACTGGAGCATAGCCTCGCGTTTCTTTCTCTCTCACACACACACGCACGCACTCACACACACACACAGACACACAGACCAGCATCTCAGCCACAACTACGGCACCGTTGAGAGCTTTGAGTGTTCTGTACTGAACTGGACCACTTCATCACCGGTGTGACATTCAGCACAATCGTGGAAAAGGAAAACTACTTCTGAATAGGTTGTCTTTTGTTGAGGTAAGACATTTTGGTACCTTTAAATGCACTTTTGACATATCATGACATAACATATCATTTGGCAGTTGAAACTTGTCTATTGTAAAAATGTAATTATGAAACTTCCAAATAGAGAAGTCAAAATTATATATATTTTTTATTTAATTTTAAAGGTGTAAAAACATTAACATGATATTTTTTTTAAATAAAATATATTAATATATGTATACTAATTTTACCTTGACTTGACTTGAACCCTGAGTGATTAAACATCATATAGAGGAAAAAAGGTCCACAGAAAACAGTTGCAGGCAGCCAAGTGCCAAGTGTCTAAATGTTTAAACAACTGCACTGTTCACTTTTTGCAGTAGTAGTGAGCTGATAGCTTCTTGTCTTCTTGTCCTGTAGACCAGAGGGTGGCATTGATGTGAGACAACCGTGGTGTTCAAGCGTCTGGCTATGGATGACAGCAGGGAGAACTCAGTATAGAGTTAACATCTGCAACATGGTTCAGCAAAGGTGCCACAAATACCCAACAGCCATGGACAGTGATTCGACCCAAGACGTTTATGTTGGACTCGGGGCTGAAGATGGAGATGAGGTTTTTGGGCACACGCCTCCCAACAAGGACCCAAACTGGTGCAAGACCCCATCTGGACACATCAAGAGGCCGATGAACGCCTTCATGGTGTGGTCCCAGATTGAGAGGAGAAAGATCATGGAGCAGTGGCCCGACATGCACAACGCCGAAATATCCAAGAGGCTCGGAAAGCGCTGGAAGATGCTACCAGATTACGAGAAAATCCCGTTCATCAAGGAGGCTGAGAGGCTGCGGCTGAAGCATATGGCCGACTACCCCGACTACAAGTACCGGCCCCGGAAGAAGAGCAAGAGCTCCACGCCGGTCAAAATCGGGGAGAAAGTCCCAACGAAGGGTGGCAAGTCATCCCAGCGTTCCAACTCTTTCACCAGCAAAGGGCTCAAGGGCAAACCCTCCTCCTCTTCCTCCTCCAGACACAAAGTGAACTTCAGCAGCAATAAGTTCAAGTGCTACAGCCCGAGTGCCAGCGATGACGACACAGTGGATGTAAAGGTGACCAGCTCGACCGAGCTCTCGCAAGGCGACCCCAGCCGGACCAGCCTGGGTGTCCCCCACTACCACAACCACAACCACCAGCAGCCGCCGCCGCAGCAGCAGCCGGCTCCTGGGATCCCCCGGCGGGACCAACCGCCAGCCTCCCAGCTCTGCGTCAGCCTGCCCACCTCCTCCTACCCAGGGGGAGCGAGCCCAAGCCTGTCCCCGGACAGCGCCTCCCAGGGAGCACTGGACTCCCGGGCCCACCAGGAGGCGCGCAGGGAGTCCCACGCCGGAAGGTCCTCCTCACCCACCTCCACCAGCTCCTCCTCCTTCGTGTCATCGACCTCGTCATCAGCCTCGGCCTCGTCAGACGAGGAGCTCGACGAGGAGATTCTGCATATCATCTCCAACGCCAACTTTGACAGCATGCCGATGGACTGCTCTTCCCTCGACAAGGACTTTGAGGCATTCCACACCAACTCAGGATCCCACTTTGACTTCCCCGACTACTGCACCCCGGAGGTCAACGAGATGATCTCCGGCGACTTGCTTGTGCCCAGCATCTCGGATCTGGTGTTCACCTACTGAGAGGTCCAGGCCAACGTGACTTCTTTGTTTTGTTTTTGTTTGTCTGTTTTGTTTTGTTTTGTTTGTTTGTTTGTTTCTGTTGCCATCAGACCTGCCTATAGTACTTTTCGCACATACCCCGGTCTTGGGCCATTCTTTTTCTTTTTAAGTTCTTCTGAACTTGGACTATTCCTTTAGCCATTGTTCTTTCTTGATGAATTCCGTAAGTGCTATTGCTTTTTCATTTCCCAGCATGTCACATCTTGTGGGCTTAGCCAGAGGCAGCACAGGGCTTTGCAAAGGCTTTTACTGGAGTTTAAATATTCAGACACTCTACAGGTCCCCAAATCCCCTTACACACACACACACACACACACACACACACAGACACACACATATACTTACATTACATACAAATCGAGGACTGAACCGACAAAGTAATGTCAGGTTAAGAAAAGTTCAGCACTATCAAGGTGTGATTCTGAGGAACAGGTAAATAAGTGTTCTCCACAAACAAAGTGAAGTTGAAGGCTGTGGGTTGAAGAAAGCAAGGCAATAGAAGGCTCTATTCACTTGATGCCAGGGTGTAAAATATTTGAATCTGTATTTATGTATAAAAAAAAAAGTCAAAGAACTGTGACAATAACAAGGAACTGGACTACCAGGACAGTATTACTGCTCTTAGCTCAACTAATGTCTGGGTCGGAGTGAATAGTCCACTGAAAGGGATCTTTTTTTAAGAAAAAAGAAAATGCACAAAGTAATTGCATCATGCATTATTTGATAATGTTTTTTTCCAGTAGGAGATAGGAAATGAAAGTAGTCTCATAAGGGAACGCGTTGTGTGTTGAGGTCATTAGAAACTGCAGCGCTCACCAGGCTTATGTTGTAATGCCAGTGATGCAGACTCATATAGTGAAGGGAAGAGAAGTGATGGGGGTGGGGGGTGGGACGGGGCGAACACACTGCAGACAAGTGCCAGGGTCCCGGCACATAATTTATATCATTCTCTTTAATTAGGTAACAGCACTTTCATCACCTCGATAATGCCGCAGAACTTAAGACGCACGTTTGATTTAGAGGCTGCCCCACACTCGCCTTGCATGTGTGTGTGCGTGTGTTTGTGTGTGTGTGTGTATGTGTGTGTGTGTGTGTGTGTGTGTGTGTGCGTGAATTTCCTGCATTAGGTGGTTTAAGCTGTAGTGGCGGTGTCGGATGATCAGACTGAGAAGGGAGGGAGGGGTTCAGAGGGCTGGGAGCGGGGGAGCAGGAGCAGTGGAAGGAGGAGTGTGTGTTTGTGTGTGTGTGGGTGTGTGTGCCCATGTGTGTGTGTGTGTGTGTGTGTGTGTGTGAGAGGGGGGTGAGTGCGAGAGAGGGTGGGTAAGAGGGGGTTGGGGTTTGACTCTTTCAGGGAGCCGTGCATCTGTCCATGCAGGCAGGCAGCCTTTTGTGAAGGGGGGTCACGGCTCTGCGCTTTGCTGAGCGCCTCCTGTGGGGGGGTGGGGGGGTGTCGGGGCGAGAAGGGGGGGGGGGGGGCAGGGGGGGTGTTGGGACACAGAGACCCCGCGCCGGCTTGCTCTCTCGCTCACTGAAATGCACGTCATGTCTGCAGCCACCCCGATCAGGGAGAGAAATCTGTGTCTGCCAGCTGGCCCCCATTGACTCTCTCAGGGATCGTTTGTCTCGAGTCCTAGTGCCTCCCGTAGGTAATTCATCTGTGATGATCAGTGTGTTTCTGCTGTGTGTGTGTGTGTTTGTGTGTGTGTGTGTGTGTGTGTTTGTGTGTGTGTGTCCGCTGGGGTGTGGGTGTGCGTGCATGTCTAATTCTCTCGGGCGATTGGGTGGCAGAACGGACAGGTTTTCTGGCTCCCAGCTGATCTCATCTCCTTTACACCCCCGGCGCTGTGGGGTTACGTCGCCGTTGGCATAGAGGACGACCGGCAGACATCAGCCAGCCTCCCACAAACAGCTGTCGGAGAGGAAAAGTGAGAAAGAGCGAGATAGAGAGATAGAGAGAGAGAGAGAGAGGGAGAGGGCGAGAGAGAGAGAGAGAGAGAGAGAGAGTGAGAGAGGCGCCCACCAGAAAACCAGCCCTGCAGTTCATATCTTACATAAACTGCTAATCCCTGTCCTTTCTACCCCCCTGCGTCCTTGTCAGAGGCTTGCCTCCACTCAGCTCACATCAGCCCGCCCCCCATGCAGTGCCCAACGCGACTGGGACACACACACACACACACACACACACACACACACACATTCCCAAAGCGCCAGGGACACACACACACACACACACACACATAGAGAGACTGGCACCGGAGCGCACGCTGTGTGTTTGTTTCCCCATTAACCTTGCGGCCTCACTCGCTCGCTCGCACGCACGCTCGCTCACCTGCTCCGTAGCCGGCGGCTTGAGTCGCACACCAAAACGCAGAAGAAGGGAAAGAAGGGTTCTAACTGTTATAACTCCGCCCGGCAGGGAGAACGCCACCAGTCAGTCCGGTTCTCCATGACAACCGGCCCTTTTATTACTAATAGAACTCTCAGAACGGCATGCTGTCAGTGATAGGTCTCTCCACCAGCAACTTACTAGATGAATAGTCTTTGGTCGACATCCTAAGGGTTTTATGGTGTAACATTTTCATACAGGAGGTAAATAATTCAGGTGAACTGTTTCTTAACCGAGGCAAATATTCAGTGGGGACAAGGGCAGACAAGTGGTGTAACTGCCACACAGATCCAGTATACATGCATGATTTGAGGCCTTTAACACTTTTTACAACAACTGTTTTCTTGGCAGTCCAGTCATGACAGTGAACTGACCACAAACAGTGCAAAAACAGAAGAGCAAAATGCCTTTTTATTCCCATTTACACACAGCTACAGGTACAAACAGTACTTTTTGACAGTTCAAGGGTAACATTTCAAGCACCAATGTGTGTGTGTGTGTGTGTGTGTGTGTTTGTGTTTACGTGTGTGTAGTGAGTGGTGAGTGTGTGTGTGTGTGTGCGTCTGAGTGTCTGTGTGTAAATGTGTGAACAAAGAAATGTAGACACCCCAACTAATGTTGTTGATGAAACTTGCAATGAGATCTGTCAAGTTTCCTGCTGTCCATCAACTATAAGGGAAATGGCAAAGCCACATTAAGCAATCGCAGAGAAAAAAAAGATGTGATTTTCCATTCAAATGATGACAGGACATTTGGGGTTTTTTATTTGATTTTCCTCAACAATCAGGGAAAGCAATGCATCACATCCACTGCAGGTTGCGATGCCATCTCAAGGCATGAGGTGGGACATCCCAAGTCCACACGCCCACACACACACACACACACACACACACACACACACACTTTTTCTCTTTCTCACACACGCACGCAGACACACACACACACACACAAACGAGTGACGATGTCTGACATGCTTGTGACAATTAGCTGTCAGCAGGACCAGCCATGCAGAACTCTTTCCTTGGAAACAACAGATCCAATTCTAAAACCCAAACACCAGCAGTCGGAATCAGGACTCAGGACAATCCCAACAGCTCACTGTGGAACTGCACTGACTCTTACTTTGGAGAGAAAAAAAAAACATTTGTTTGTTTCTTTGTTTTTCTAGTCATTTACAAGGATGCTCTGTGTTCCTCGTGGCTATCTGTAACAGTAGATGCATCTTTGAAGAAAGAGACTGTATGTAGCAACAGATATGATTACTGCTGAGTTGTGTCTTTTAAAAGATTAAATATTTGAAAAATGCAGATTGTCGCAGTGCTTCATGTTCATTTTTGAAGTGTAAATAAAGTATTTATTTAACCACATGCTGGAGAGGAGACAGCTAAAATATTTTTTCCAACATTTCTGACTATCTGGTGCTCAAGGGATCATCGTTCCCCTATATATTAGAATGAATTTGATAGTGTCCATTTATTATTTTGTTTATACTCCGAGAGAGCGAGTGAGAGAGAGATAGTGTGTGTGTGTGTGTGAGAGAGAGTGTGTGAGAGAGAGAGAGAGAGAGAGAGAGAAAGAGAGAATGGGTTAGACACTTCACAGATGGGCTCAGGCAAATTAGTGTCAGAGTGATGAATGCAAAAAGCGGTGTATAAATGAAGTGGTGTAAAAATACCCATCTGGTCCACGTGTGATGAATGGCACTGCCTTGGACAGAAACACAAGGACGACGCACATTTCCACACCGCGTGTGAGCGGCCAGTGCTGTCCTGGTTTGGCCCGACATGGTCCGGCACAGCATGGCAGAGCATAGGACAGCACAGCACTGCACTGCACTGCGCAACACAGCACAGCACAGCACAGCACAGCACAGCACTGCACTGCACTACACTGCGCAACATAGTAAGGCAAAGTACAGCACAGCACAGCACAGCACAGCTCAACACAGCACAGCTCAACACAGCCCAGCACAGCACAGCTCAACACAGCAGAGTTCTGTGCTGCAACTGGTGCCCACAGAGACCCGTCACCCAGACCATACAGCACAGCGCTGCACGGCTCAACACAGCACAGCGCAGCACAGCGCAGCACAGCTCAACACAGCACAGTGCAGCACAGCTCAACACAGCACAGCGCAGCACGGCTCAACACAGCACAGCTCAACACAGCACAGTGCAGCACAGCTCAACACAGCACAGCTCAGCACAGCTCAACACAGCACAGTGCAGCACAGCTCAACACAGCACAGCTCAGCACAGCTCAACACAGCACAGCTCAACACAGCAGAGTTCTGTGCTGCAACTGGTGCCCACAGAGACCCGTCACCCAGACCATACAGCACAGCACAGCACAGCACAGCACAGCAAATCATACAACAGCACAGCACAGAGCAGCACAGCACATGAAACCATAGCACAGAATAGAACAGCAAACCATGGCACAGTACAGCACAGCAAAGTACAGATAACATTGCAGAGTACAGCACTGCACTGCACAGCACAGCACAGCACAACACAGCACAACACAGCAAACCATAGCACAGTGCAGCACAGCATAGCACAGCACAGTACAGCAAACCATAGCCAGAGGTGTAAAACTCCAGCGTCAGTGAGTAAAAGTCTGACCATGTATCGGTTCTACCTGTGCACTTACTGTAGCACAGGTGATCTCATCAATGAAATGCTCTACCTAGCTGAAGAGTTGCACAAATTAGAATCAGCTGGTTTAAAAGAATGGTTGGCAGCACAGATATGTGGTAGGACTTCTACACACTGAAGCTGGAGTTTTCCACCCCTGACCATATCAGTACAGCACAGCACCGCACAGCACAGCACATCTTGGCTCAGTTCCCACTGTCATGACTGGACTGCCATCAAACCAACTATACTCAGCATTCCCAGTACAGCTGCAACTGCAGCTTACTCTAGGAAACCATACACACACACACACACACACACACACACACACACACACACACACACACACACACACACACACACACACACACACATACACACATATGTTACGGGAGCTCAGCCACGGTGCAGATCCCACAGCATAGAAGCTTGCTTAATCAGACTCACGGACAGTATATTCATGCACCTGCATACACAGACACATCTATACACAAGCACAAGCACAATCTCACCCACCCACACACACAGACACACAGACACACACACACACACACACACACACACACACACACGCACACACACAAACAAACACAGACATGTCAACAAATGACTATGCTGTCTCATAATATGATTCACTGGTTTCTGTGATTCAGTGGTTTACATTATGTCAATATCTGAAAGAAACCTTTCCTCCTAATCCTCGCCCCAAACTCTTATCATGATTAGATAGTTTTCTATGAAGTTCATGTGTACAGCCATGTACTGTTACATTCACATAACCTGCTTTCCATTTTTCACCGAGAGGACTAACTGAAACTTCATGTGGTAACTAAGAATAGTCATTTATTCCCCCTCACACAAAGGGGTGGAGACTGCACTCTCCTCAGGTCTTCTGCGGGTGTCCTCTACAGCTAACATGTTCATGCTGTCACGCTCATATAGACAAGTGTGCCAAGTGGTGAGAGTTCACCATACGAATCACAGACGTTGCATAAGACAGGTAGCGGTTGCTGACAGCGTCGACAACTCCAACAAGAGGAAAGTCTGAGGGAGAGTCTAACTCATGTACTGTAGAAGTGTGTCTGATTCCAATGTGGATGAAATGTCATGGAATGAACCCAATTGAAATAATTAAAAAAAAAAAAAGCCATACTTGGACTTCATCATAGATGGTGCAATTGTAACAGTCCTGAAGCACTTTGTCATAACCTCTCAATGGAACACAGCTACTCACTGAAGAAAATGTGCATTCAATCAGGAGGAATTCAGCTGAACTCCTTAAAATGCTATCAGGAGGAATCCAGCTGAACTCCTTAAAAAATAAGCTATTGAGGTTGTTTGGATTTTTGGCATCTTTAGAACATCTAGTCAACATCTATGGCATGATAATGTCCAATTTAAGCAGTGGCATTTTATTTATTGCCTTATTCCCAAGATGGCTGCCAGCTGAGGCCTGAATTATTTGTCAGTAGAGGCCTATAATGCCTGAGAAAAGAGGTCACTTGAAGAAGTGTTTCGTCCACCAGTCAACCTAATTTGCCAAAGTGTTTGTAGAGTCTGAAAGAAGGAAACTGTCTTTCGAGTGGGAAGTCATAAATGTTTGACTGTAGACATCGAGACCTAAGTTAAGTGGCTTGAAGATGAAAATTGTTTTTATTTACATATAGAAAACACAGAAGCTTGATCTGAGAGATGCACATCTCAGTGAGTGAGTGGTGTGAGTTCAGTGGTGTCTGAGAGTGCATAAATGTATGTATAGCCTATATATATACTGTATGTCTGAGTGTGTGTGTGTGTGTGTGTGTGTGTGTGTGTGTGTGTGTGTGTGTGTGTGTATATGTGTTTCTGTCTGTGTGTCTGTGTGTGTTTAATCTGTGGAGGATGGGAGGGTGTCAGTCAGAGATATTGGTGTAAAGATACTCCATCACTCTATAAACCGCCTCCAGTTAAACGGCTGACCAACGTGTGTGTTTCTATCCTGTTTCAAAACAGAAAGAGCAAGAGAGAGAGAGAGAGAGAGAAAAACACCCGTGTACACACACACACACACACACACACACACACACACACACACACACACACACACACACACACACACACACACACACACACACACACACACACACACCACCCTTCTCTGAATCACACTCACACAGTTACACAGTTGACTCCCACTTCAACTGTGATGTGAGTTTCAGAGAGGATGCAGATGTGCTTGTGGTCTGGGTGCAGAGGCCCAGGGGCCCTGTTTGCTGCAGGCTTCTCAGAGCAGAGAGCACACACACACACACACACACACACACACACACACATATATATACACAAATGCATATGTGCATGGCAGGCACGTTGACTGCCACAATAACCAACATGTAGCCTACAAGCACTTATTTTCAGACACTCTGTAAGCAACGAACACACTGAGGAAACTGAATTTAAGTTTGTTTACAGTATGTGACCATGTGCATGTGTACTTGTGTGTACGTGTGTGTGTGCATGAAGAAGTAAACAAGAAAGGCCAGTCAAGGTGGAAAATGGTGGGTGAGCCAATACACTATTATTTAATGACAGTTTCACTGCATCTACCCCCAATCCCCCTGCCCCTACACACACACACACACACACACGCACGCACAGTCGCACACTCTCACTGAAAACCAAAATGTAGCAACACTCTTCTCTTCAGAGCGTCGCTGCTGCCATCGTTATTACGTGCCCTTAACAACGGCACGGACTTGACCTATTTGCCGCGCGGTGTTGCCTCACAACCTTGGCTCGAGACGGCGGCACGTTGAATAAGCCGGCTCTCATCTCGCCGCAAATTTCATGTGACGGGACGTGAGCCAAAGTCCCATTTCTGATAATGGCATATGAGGAGAGAGCGCGGCCCGCACAGCCATGGGCCACGTTTGACTGCTTACGACGCGGGTGCCTCTCGTCCCTCTTGTGTCACTTTGAGAAAACACATGGGTACCGCGGGTGGAAATCAAGAAGACGGCGGCAGCTCAAGCATCCATAATGCCAAGCATCCATAATGTACAGCTTCGTCTATAGGATGAATAATGTTATCTATAGGATGAAGCTGTACATGTGTCTCAGCATGTGGGCATATGTTCCTGTGTGCATGTTGGGATTTTCTGATTAACAGTAAATAGGTTGGTACGCACGTGTGTGTGTGTGTGTGTGTGTCAATAAGCATGTGAAACAGAGGCTCATGCCTTGATTACTGGCATTTCCTGAATGTGTACATGAACTCAGAAAGAACACTAACACACACACACACACACACACACACACATACTGTTACACAAACTATTGCCTTTCCTCATTCACTCTCTCAATTTAATTAAATTCAATTAGCGTGATTGGCATAACTGTTTATGTACAGACGTATAGTGTTGCTACATTAAAAACAAACAAACAAAAAATAAGAAACAACAACAACCAGCCATCAAATACTCTCTCTCTCTCTTTCTCTCTCTCTCTCTCTCTTCTCTCTCTTTTCTCTCTCTCGCTATACTCTCTTTCTCTTTCTCTCTCTCTCTGTAAGTGCAGCCAGAGTTCAGGCCGAGGGACCTGGGACATCTTGATCTACCGGTAAGCAGACTCATGCAGAGATACATTAACCACAGACGTAATGCTCTCTCTTGTCAGCGGAGTTGATTTGAAGTGTTGCATGAAACACAGGTGCACTCTGTGACAGCTTGCTACACAAGAAGACGTTTTGACAGACCACAAGGTACAAGGAAGCAGTAAGTGAACGCATAGACAGAGGCATACATGTACTGTATGTGAACACTCTATACATCACTGTGTGTCACAAACATAGTGTTTTTTCCTTGATGCATGATGTCTTGGAGAATACAGGTTAATAAAGAGTCTCTCTCTCTCTCTCTCTCACACACACACACACACACACATACACACACACAAACAGGAACACAAACACAAGCACATGCTAACCACACTAACACACAAAAACTAACACTTACTACACAGTTCTTATTAGAAGACCCAACACCTGTACATTTATATGTTTTTGCTCTTGGGATCTCCTTTGCAGATCCATATCGACTGGTCTGACGTAATGCTAGAAACTGGCAGCGGTAGACGTTGTGTATGTCCCTTGCTGGGACTAGATGTCACTTGACAGTTAGCAGAAAGCCAGAATGAAAGGCCTAATTTAGTATTCTACAAAAAACAGCTCTACAAAGCATTATGTTTAATGCTCAACAGCACTTGGAAAGAGAAACACACACACACACACACACACACACACACACACACACACACACACACACAGAAAGACTTGTGTCAGAGCGGGATGTCTGACATATGACTCAGTGACTGTAATAATCTGACTTACAGTGAGACACACCACCTGAGAGGATTATGGGCCGGATTACGAGCTGCTCCTTTCACACTAGATTGGATACCCGCCTCAATCTCTCCACCGCTGTGGCCTGTCTGTCCGGGGCCACACATAACAGGGCAGCATAGTCAGTGTCCTCTGATTATGCCATGGAGACACACACACACACACACACACACACACACACACATACACACACACACAAAACCCTGGGCCTCTCACAGCACTATCTGGGGTTAGGTTGAAGGGATTACACCACCTTTCTCATTCTTGAATGCTGAGGGGCTGAATACACAGGATGCGCGCACACACACATACACACACACACACACACACACACACACACACACACACACACACACACACACACACACACACACACACACACACACACACACACACACACACACACACACACACACACACACACACACACACACACACACACACACACACACAGATTCCTCTCACCCACTACATCCAGGAGTAGGAACCTGACCACAAAGGGGGCCACTGATGTGTGCTCACTAGATATCCAGCCCACGGTCGCCTCCGCATGGCTCGTCTTGGGCTCCACTTATTGAGTTTCACTGGCGCTTGGGTAAGCAGATAGCCGTTTTACACTGGGGGTAATTGGAGACTTATATTTCACCAGGAACCTCCAGCACTTCCAGCAGCCCTCTCACCGCAGCTCTCGTTGATAAGTGAACACCACTCGTTCTTCACTCTCTCTCTCTCTCTCACTCTCTCCTATCACTCTCTCTCTCCCTCCCTTCCTTCTCTCTTTCTCTCTCTTTCTCTCACACACACACACTCTCCTTGAGGATCAGGAGATAGAGAGAGAGAGAGAGAGAGAGAGAGAGAGAGAGAGAGAGAGAGAGAGAGTGAAATGTGCTGCTCTGTCCTGGCTGATTTATCTGCCACAGGCTTTTATTCCTCCTGCAGAGGGCTGCGGGACGAACGGGGGGGCTAAACTGCTGTGTCAGTGCAGTTTTTTTTGGTCCATTCGAGGATCAATTAGCAGCAACTAATTGCTGTACTTCCAATTATGCGGTGATAAGCAAGGGATGTGATTATCGCAGGGGAGCGGAGAAGGAAGGAAGGGTTTTTTTTGTCTCTCTCTCTTTTTTGAAGAGGTGAGCAGAAACAGAAGTTGAGGTGATGTGAGTGAGAGAGCAAGGAGGTGTGAAAGAGATACAGAGGAGAGGGAGGAGGAGAAGAAAGAGGTAGATGAGAGAGAGGAAGAGAACAGGCTGGCGAGGAAGAGAAAGAGCTGTGAAGTCCAGCGTACGGGGCACTGTGCACTCCTGCTGTGGACAGTGAGAGGAGGGAAACGTGTCTGCTGGACACTGGTCTAAGCCTTTGGGTTCCAAGCGTTCCTTTGGTAAATTGTCACAAACTGGGCCCCTGCCTGTTTATTCTGATAAAATCAATCATTTTCTCCATAAACAAATCCATGCATATTCAGACTTAAGGAAGAGGCACTACACTCACAGTCGAATTATCTCAAAAATATTTACTCTGATTTGAGTGACAGTATCTCAAGTATTGATATTTAAGTTGACTTCACCGGTGACTAAGGCAAATCAGTCAATAAGATCAATTCAATCCAGTTAGCGGTAAGTAAAACTATGGAGCGTTTTCCAAACATATCTTGCATTTCTCACAACTGAATAATAGACAGTAGCAGATAACAGCACACTGAAGCACCATCAGCAGGGAGATCATAGTATCATCTTACTGTATGTGTAATAGTTGGGCAGTAAAAGCAGGACTATAGCTGTTTTCAGACCTGTAAGTCTGCATGTTCTGCGGATGTCAGGCGGTTGGACTGTACCAGAGGTGTGGACTCGAGTCATGTGACTTGGACTCGAGTCAGACTCGAGTCATGAATTTGATGACTTTAGACTCGACTTGACAAAATATAAAAAGACTTGCAACTCGACTTGGACTTGAACATCAATGACTCGGACTTTCACTTGGACTTGCGCCTATTGACTTGTAAAGACTTGCTACTTCCCATAAAAAAAAACAAAGATAAAAAGACAAAAGTATGTTAACACGGACTGATCTATCTCTGTGTGTGCGCCTGTGCGTGTGGGGCAAAGACCCGTATTCGGCACAAGATCCAATCAAATCACTTAGATTGTTTTGATTCGACAGCGGCCAACCACGCGGAACAAGCTATTAGTCCAGGGCCAGACAACGAACGTGAATGCGCTAGCAAAATGATACCGATTATTTCGTCTGCCTACAAAAATTACGTGGAGACCAACAAGAAACGAATCACGGTGTGTAGAACTTGTTAAATTCCTCCCAGCTTCATCCGAGCCTTCATCACATTAAATCCATTCCACTGGTTACCAGGAGGAGAATAGCCTAGCCTACCTTAACGTTTTGTTTTGAGCACTGGTTGTCACTCATTGGATACATATCAAACTCCATGTCATGTAATGGTAGAAAGGGACAACACAATGCCATGCCACGGTAACCTACCTAAATCATAGAAGTTAACATTGCAAGATATTTTCTATGACACCAGAAATATTTCCTTTACCTTGTTAGTTTTTTTAACATTCATTTTATTTAATGAAAACTATATCCTTGAACTATGCGTGACTATTTTGCTAAAACCGAATGAAACCTACTTCTTAAAGTGACAGGCACTCAATTAGACCTACACACCACCCCTGCAATATCATTAAAGACAAGTGTAATCAATATGAAGTATTCAAATTACTGAATATTTTTAGTTATAAGTAATTATGCAGATCCTAAAATGCTATAAATTGTTAACAAAATATGTAACGGGTTTTGCCTATATTTTTGTAATGTAATAAACGGTCACTACCTGTTTCACTCAATTTTAAAAAAGACTCGAAAGGACTCGAAATTCAAAACGTAGGACTTGGGACTTGACTTGAGACTTGTTGGCCTTTGACTTGGACTTGACTCGGGACTTGCCTGTCTTGACTCGGGACTTGACTCGGGACTTGAGGGCAATGAATTGAGACTGACTTGTGACTTGCCAAACAATGACTTTGTCCCACCTCTGGACTGTACTGTATACTGTAGCTGAACAACATGGAATTGGAATTCCGAACTTAGCCGGCTTTTACACTGCTCCCCCTCCTAATATTTCTGACGGACATTATGCAAATGAGCGTGTGTCTGAACGAAGCAAAAGAACATGCAGGGATTCCGCTCATGTGCGTCGGCGTCAATATTCACACATATGACCACATAATGTCAGCATGTCAGTATCATATCTGAGTCACCCGGAGGGTCGGATCTCTGTTTATAAGCTCCGCCACGTTACTGCGGAGGACGTGTCTGAAAGCAGCTTATGTGACATTTACGAGTGCTAACAATTCTAGACAAGACTCAGCAATCGGTTTCATATTGAGAGTACAGGGGAATTATGTAAAATGAATAGTTGTTGTGAGTTTACATTGTGGAGTTTGAATGTAGGTGTGAGGTGAGGGTTAACAGTGAGGTGAAGCTGTGATTACAACAGCCTGACAGGTAGGTGTAGCTGACAGGAGGTGATGTGTGTGACATTAAGAGGCTGTTGATAGATGGTTAACAGATTGTGGATGGTTTAGCGAATATTTTTCAAAATGACTGCTGAGCATGAACACATGTTACATGCAAAGTGCGTCCTCACAAGTGATTGTAGAGAGGGGGTGTGTGTGTGTCCAGCTGGATGCCGCGGAGAGGTCAGTGGACGGACTGGACGGGGCGTTTAGCCGGCTGAAGCAGAGCATATGTGTCAGCAGCAGTGCTGCTCCCACAGTGCTGGACCCCCTGACCCCAACGCTGCCAGCGCACGGCCTCTCTAGTGCAGAGCTGCAGCAGGCCCGAGGCCCACAGTGGAGAGAGGAGAGAGGGTGGGATGGAGAGAAGATGTGTAGTGGACAGAGGAGAAAGGAGAGAGGGTGGGATGGAGAGAAGAGGTGTAGTGGACAGAGGAGAAAGGAGAGAGGGTGGGATGGAGAGAAGATGTGTAGTGGACAGAGGAGAGAGGAGAGATGGTGGGATGGAGAGAAGATGTGTAGTGGACAGAGGAGAAAGGAGAGAGGGTGGGATGGAGAGAAGATGTGTAGTGGACAGAGGAGAGAGAAGAGAGGATGGGATGGAGAGAGGAGAGAGGATGTACAGTATAGTGGACAGAGGCGAGGAAGAGAGGAACATGGTGGAGAAAGGCGAGAGGACCATAGTGAAGACAGGAAGAGAGGGACATGGTGGAGAGAGGAGAGAAGAGAGGGATGGAAGAGAGGACAAGGCCTATGATAGAGAGAGGAGAGAGAAGACCATGGTGGAGAATTGAGAGAGGAGAGGGGAGGAGAGGAGAGAGGGTCAGGCTGGAGAGAAGGGAGGAGAGTCATGGTGTAACGTTAGAGAGGAGAGAGGGCTGTGGTTCACAAGCTGAACCCTCCTGACACAGGGACGGAGGGTTCAGACAGCAGACGAACACTTCCTAGGTCGATTTTGATGACGCCTGCTACAACACACGTATCTGCTTATTTCAGTGACGTCACAAATTACTCAAAACTTTACAAACTCACAAATCAAATGCGATGAAAAGTTACCTATGAATTTGCTCATTTGTCATTCCAATACTTAAAAAGGCCAGGCATCTAAACCTCTTAGCTAGTGCTGTAACTGAAGTTACAGGAATTGGCCGCAGCTTATGGAGGTTTCTGAGAAAAAGCTTTCAATCAGCCTGTAATTACAGCTAAGAAAACCAGGTGACAGTCCTTTCGTTCCGATCAATGACCCATCCCCTGTTTGTCTTTTGTTTAGTCCAGCCCAGGCAATCTAAACTGGGTATTGAGCAAGCATGAAAGATGGCCCAGTACCCCCAGAGACAATTCTGAGTTGCAGTGTGAAGATATCAGCACAATTCTCATGACTTTAAATTAGCGTCTCCACGGGTCAAACTAGTTTAGTGTCAAATCAAACGGTCGGCTCTGACAAAAAATAAATGGTCAATCTAGTCACGGCGATGCAAACATTTGTAGAATATCGGTCTACGTTTACTCCTCACCTTAGGTCTGTGGACAGTGATTATTAAGTGTACCCAAAGCTGCTGTTTCCAATTTCAGGCATTTTTATCCTCTGGCCAAGGTTCAAAAACTCACCCCGAACCAATAACTTTATACAAATACAGCTCAGACAGACCATGAAAATACATTGTCAGTCCATGAAATGGAATTCCTCAGAGTCAACTTTGAGAGCTGTGTGCTGACAACACTACCGTCATGGTGTGCGATTCCCTCGCAGCACAAACATGGCTGTAACATACAGCCTACCTTCAGTGAGTTTTCAGTTCCACTCAAGGAAACCATTTTCCAAAATAGTCAAGTGTAGCCTACCCATGATGCAGCAGCTGCTGTGATCGACTTCAGAGTAGCCCTTCCTTTTACAGTCCCCTAATTACTATCTAGTAAAATTACCTCGTAAGTACATGGTAAATCATAGGAGGTAAATACAGGGACTGTAAAAAGGAAGGAATTTGGAAGGAGATCTTGAATTTCCCCTTGGGGATCAATAAAACATCTCTATCTATCTATCTATCTATCTATCTATCTATCTATCTGAGTTAAGTGAATTCAGACACACGTCCAATAATAGAGACAGACGAAGTCCGCACAGGGCACAAAGTCTTTGAAACCGTATCCCTCAAAACGGACCATGTGTTTGTACAAACATCAGTAGGGATATCCTTAAACCTCTCACATCACGGGTGACTCCGATCCCAGAGCTGATCTGGTGCCAGAGCTAGCTATTCTTTAGGAGCCATGGTCCCCCCCCCCCTCCTCCTTGCCCTTCACACCTCCCCACCCTCCCAGTCCTGCGAGTCTCCTCCTCTCCTCTCCTCTGCTCTCCTCTCCTCTCCTCTCCAGCTGAAGCTGGCTGAGACCGCAGCGCTGCTCCTCACACTTTTCCGTCTGGACGCCTGTCTTGCCCTGGCCAGCGCGCATTTGAGCAAGAAGCAGGACATTTGGACGGACAGATTGGGACTGGCTGTCCCCTCTGGCTGTGTCGCTGCATCCTCCTCCCCCTACTTGCTCTCACATCCACAACCAACACCACCCCCCCTGCCCCCCCCCCCCCAGTCCCATCACACACACACACACACACACACACACACACACACACATCATGCCTTACAGACGGGCAGCACGCAGAGGAGGCAATGAGGACCCCCCCTCCTTATAGCCAGAAGGCGACGGTAACCAACGGTAACGAGTGCTTTGGTATGGAGCAGGGAGCAGCTGGACTGCAGATGAAGGACCTGCCCCTCCTGTCTCAGCAGTTCTGCCCTCGCGAGCAGCGCTGCTGAAAACCAGGCTGCAGAGACGCTGGCTGCCTTAAAACACGGCTCCCGAATAGAACTCTGTTCTGAAGCTTTGCACTTTAAAAGACGACGGCACTGTTCTAACTCTGTTGTGAAAACTGGCAGTGAAACATGACAACTGTTATGAAGCTGGCAGTTTAAAAGATGTCTGCTGGGCTAACTGACTTCTGAAGCTTGCCGTTTAAAAGATGGCTACTGGTCTCACTCCGTACTGTAGGTGGCCTGTAGCAGTGCTCGTTGGTGTTTTCTGATTCATTTACAGGAAATCAGTAAACACACTTTCAGGTGACCGACATGGGAAAGAAACGAAAGTGTGTCACCTGCACTGTCACTAAGCTTCCACCTCCTTTTTTATTTATCAAAAAATAGGTCTTCAGTGAAGCACAAAGCGACTCTCATTCACGTGTTTACAAATAAGAGCACACCCATTTTTCTCCTGTGTGACTGTCCTGTGAAAACACACACACACACAGACAGACACACACACACACTCTCTCACACACACACACACACACACACACACACACACACACACACACACACACACACACACACACACACACACACACACACACACACACACGCGCGCAAACATGCACACACCTCAAGCAGAGAGCAGGCCGGGGGCAGCAGCTGGTGGGCTCATCCATCAGGCCTGCTGTGTGTGTGAGTGTGAGTGTGAGCGTGTGTGTGTGTGTGTGTGTGGCGGCGAGTCTTGAACTCAAGGCAGCAGCCACCCGAGCTTCCTGTGTGTCACACGCCAACGAAAGTCACCACTGTGACTGTAAAGAACGGAGGAGTTGACGCAGCCTGAACAGGTAGAATGCACACACACTAGCCAAGGTAATAGGTACGAGGTGGCCTACATATCGCAATACTCTTCAGTATTTGATTTGATATTCTTCAGTGTTTATTGTTATATTATTGTATTATTTTTCTGTTGTTATTATTAGTGTATTGTTTACTTTTGCAGGCCCAGGGCTCCCTTGAAAAAGAGACGCAAGATCTCAACGGGTCTCACCTGGTAAATTCCTAGATAAATAAAATAACAAAAAGGGCCCTTGTTTAAATGAAGGGATGAGGGGACAATGAGCATAGTGTCTTGCACATGAACTAAAGCTGTTGTGTGGCATCTGGGGGCATAGAGCTGACCCACCAAATGCTGGAGCTCAGGATATTGCTCATGGTATTAGCAAATCCATTTGGCCTAGATATTAAATTAGCTATAGTTAGACTTCACCCATCATTCAAATTAAGGCCTATGTCTTCAGAAGATATAAATATACAGTGTATGGGGTTATTTAGAATATCGTGTCTGCATCTACTGTAAATATAAACAAGTGCAATAATACACTCACTCTTACACCATATCAAAACGTTGTGGCGCTATACTGTGTATATCTGTATCAATACTATGCATTACTATCTCTACATAGCGTGACAGGTAGACATGGAAACAGAAAGAATGAGAGGCAGAGAGTGATGACAGGAAGGAAAGCCTGCTGCACGACTGTTTGCTACGCAGGTCTGTTTATCGTAATTGTTTTACACGCATTTCCGTCACAGAAAAAAAAAAGAACAGAGAAAGAGATACAGAGAGAGAGAGAGAGAGAGAGAGAGTTAGAGAAAAGGCAGGAGACATCCTCCTGAGAAGTGTAGCACGTGTTAAAAGCTAATGGAACATACACCGGCCATACGTCACACAGACAACTTCCTCTTTTTTATAATGTCATGAACTGCACCAGTTTTCATTTCCTGAGGAGCCAATTTCAGCCCTGACACTTTTCCTATTTGCCATAACAACAACACGACTGAGTGTGTGTGTGTGAGAGAGTGTGTGTGTGTGTGTGTGTGTGTGTGTGTGTGTGTGTGTGTGTGTGTGTGTGTGTGTGGCATGTGTTCAACTGTGCAAAGTAAAAAAACCCTATCTCATGACACTGGAGTAAATTCAAATAAATAAAAGTGCTTTCCCTTATCCATCAAAGCCACAGCCTCTGCAGCAGACACACAGCCCTCCATATAAAAAGCTGCACCGCACCATCACACCTTTACAGACTATTAAAAATATACCACAAATGACTTCCTTTAACTGGACATTATTTAATCATCAGCACATGGCACACATATAAACGTGCTGGGCACAAACCGCATTGACCGTTATTATAAATACAACTGAGTGCAGCGGGGCTGGTTTCTTTGAAATGATATTCCACTCAGAGGCCTCTCGCCTAATGAGTCGCGTCGCAGTGTGTCGTGTACGGAGACGTGTTGTTATTTGGGATGAGCGTTCCAGGAGGTGTCAAGCTCAGGGACCTCTGATCAGAGACTACTATGTGGATCAGAGACAGATAGGAGTGGAGAGGGGTGCCAGCCGGGGCGGTAATTCCTGCCTTCGCATTCCCAGTCTGCGTGTCTGTCCGTGTCTTACGTCAACAGGATGGGCACAACCAATCTGGCAACATGCTTCTGGCTGTGACCCAGTTTTTTTTTTTTTTTTTTTTTTTTTACTACCACACTGACCTTGTGTCTGTGTAGGGCATTCTTCAGACAGACACAAACACACACACACACACACACAACTGGGGAGATGACAAGACACATATACACAGATAGACTAACACAAGCACACACACTTACTCATTCGGACTGACATACCGACATTCAGAGATCAGACAGGAATACATGCACAGACACATGTACACACACAACACATAGACACACACACAGACACACACACACACACACAGACACACACACACACACACACACACACACACACACACACACACACACACAGTCTTAAATATTTACAGATGCTCTCTCTCCTCCACACAAACCCCCACTTACACACACTCACACACACCCATAAATACCAAGTTGGGCTTAAAACTATAACGGTGACAGAAATATCAGCTCTTAAAGGAGATCCAGAGAACTCTGTTGACATACTGCAGGCCTTCAGCAGGCTCTAAATATCCCCGTGCCGCCTGCTAATTATTTGTGGCATGACGACAAACACTGCAAATGACATGTCAAGGTAATGTTACGGGCAGGATTTGGAGAGCTTGTGCCGTTTGTCACAGTCAAACAGTCATGACCTGTATCACCACAGAGTGGAAGAATGAGAGAGAGAGAGAGATAGAGAGAGAGTGTAGTGTGAGAGAGAGAGAGAGAGAGAGAGAGAGAGAGGAAGAAAAGTCGTCGAGGAGGAGAGAGGAGGCACATGCATTTGATTAGGCTGACGCGCGCTGCCTACGCATCCTTCCCACCTGGCGGTGTGGCGCGGCTCAGATAGCGCGCAGGCTTAGGGCTTTGTAGGCCGCGTCTTATCTGCGGCGCACACACACGCCACTCCAGCGCGCCAGGCACAGAAAAAGAGAAGAATTTCCTCCCGCTAATACCAGCTCCCTGTGGTTTAGCCTAGTTTGCCCTGCTTGTCAGAGCCCTCTGATACCAAGGCTCTCTCGCTCTCAACACCCCCCACCCCACACATACCACTGGGACACACACACACACACACGCACGCACGCACACAAACACACACACACAAGCACGCACGCACGCACACACTCACGCACGCACGCACGCACGCAAGCACACACACACACACACACAAACACACACACACAAGCACGCACGCACGCGCACACACACACACACACACACACTCACACACACGCACAAGCACAAATATTCAAACAGACATACACAAACTCACACCACACCCACACCCATACACACACACACACACACACAGACCCAATGACTTGAGGGGCCCCCTTGAACGTGCTGTTATTTAGCGGTGTATCGGGTTCGCATTTGATCAATGGAAAGAGCTCCTTAAGCCTGCTGGACAGGGCCTCTGCTGTTCCCCGAGTTCCTCGGCGCGGTCGGCTCTCTGACAGACAGCTCGGCCTCTAATCCCGTGTGTTCTGGCTCCCCTCCTCACAGGTTTGGTGTGTGTGTGTGTGTGTGTGTGTGTGTGTGTGTGTCTGTGTGTGTGTGGGTTGGGGGGGGCTGTGGTGCTGGCCTGCACGTCTCCTCAGAGCAGGGCGTCAGCCCCCTCAAACGGGTGTGTGGGTGTGTGGGCGTGCGGGTTTAAGGGGTGAAAAGGGCACGGACCCACATGAAGCAGCTCACACAACAAGACAAACAAGACAAGTGCGCTTCACACAGAATAATCTGCAAGGATGGATGCACACACATGAACAAAAAAAAAATACAACATACATATATATAACACATATGACAAACATTATAAAACGAAAGCACACAAACGACATGTACAGCCATCCTACACAGCCATAATCTTAGCTGTCACATTTTTCGGAAAATGTTGTTACTTTTACCTTCAAAAGTGTTTTTGTGTTTTATCCGTTTAAGTGTTTGTTTGTTTGTTTGTTTGTTTGTTTATCTGTAACTGATTGTCCAGTGCAATGGATGTGGGTTCCCATGTGATGTTATGTGAGAGAATCAAAGGGGAGCCAGCCCACTCTCCTCCCCTGATCTTCGTCCCACTTCCCAGCAGGAGCCGCAGCAGCGGCGGGCGGCTGGGTTACATAAAGCGCTCGCTCGCCTCGCCTCTCCTCGCCTCCCATCTTCCCCGCTCGGCTGTTTTTGAGCTCTCCGCAGGACTACTTCATAGGTTTTAGTGGGAAAGAGAGAGGGGGAGAGAGGGAGAGAGAGGGGAAAGAGAGGGAGAGAGACAGATTAACCTCAATTCGTCGTCCACAACACATTAAATCCTTA
>NC_085002.1:16014024-16024024 GCF_963854185.1 Sardina pilchardus | reverse complement strand
TTAATTAGTCGCGTTCGATTCTGGCTAAAACACAGCAGCTCTTCGACAGTAAATCCTACAAGAGGGATATCCCAGGAGAGGGAGAGAGAGGGAGGGAGAGGGAGAGAGAGAGACAGAGCAGACATTTCCATCCCGCAAGCTACAAAATGAACCCCCTCCTTCGAAGTCGGTCTCGCCCAACTCTTTCAGAGGAGGAAGCATGGAAAATCTCTGGGGGGATATTGGATCGATCCAGGTGCTGGTGATGAATTTGGGCTGCGCTGGTAAGCCGTTTAATGTCGGCATCAGTGCGGCGCTTGCTTCAGCTGCGTTCGGCTGAAATCTGCACAGTAATCCATTTTCACAGTCACGCTTCACTGTGTCAGGGAGCCAGTGTGTTCACATGTGTGTGTGTGTGTGTGCGTGTGCATGTGTGTGCGCCTGTGAGTGTGAGTGTGTGTGTGTGTGTGTGTGTCAGAGTGCCTGTATGTGCACACAGAGGTTTATAAATATGCACCACTTTCCCCTGAAAAAAAAGCGTTCTCCCTGTGGCTAGTGGATGCGATTTCAGCCCGTGTAAAGAGAAAAATGAGGAGAGAGTGGTGGAGAAACAGATAGACAAGGAGAGAGAGGGAGAGAGAGATGAAAAAAGAGTGAAAAAGTAGGATAAAGAAAGAGAGACAGAGATACCCATAAAGAGAAAAGGAAAGCGATAGTGAGAGAAACAGAGGCAGAGAGAGAGAGAGAGACAGGGCTTCGTGGGGCTCCTCTCTCTCCTCTCAGCTAATGACAACAGCATCCTCTAAAGGTCAGCTTGGTTATTTCAGTACGCGGGGCAACAGGAGAGCAACGCTAGTTTGATGGAAACCTCCACTGGCCTTCATTATCCTTTAACAGAGTTGTGGAGAGACCAGTGGCCTCCTCACGGTGACCTTTACATAAAACCAGTATTAGGGACTATATAATGAAGCGAGTGATATTTCCTGCGCCAATTATAAAGTCATACGTCTGTGTTTACAGCAGGGATTCTAACCAGTGCGCTTTAAGTACAGTACGTTCCAACAAGGGCAGTGCGCCACCAACATGTAGAAGTGTATGGCTGCAACCAGGCAAAATGTAAAGAGAAACCATGATAGTCTTAATTAAAGTGACCAATATCGTTTTAACAAGTGGTAGGCCTAATTTAACGGTGTTAAAACTATGCAGTTGGAGAGAGAAGAAGGCTAGCCTATGCATCTAATCCAAGTGTGACATCGTTTTAATAAGTAGGCCCATGAAAAAAACAAAGACGTTTCGTTAAATAGCAAGACGAGGGACGTCGAGGACAAGCCGTGATTAAAAACGGCTGTAAATCACCGGGGCGATCATAATGAGAATGCCCTTGCGAGTGGGACGTTTCATCTGCGGTAATCATGTTCGCCCGACTCCCTCGCCGACCAGTTCATCAGCACTTACAGAGACGACGTCAAAGGTTAATGCGAAACGGCTCGACTAATTAACTAGCAGTTTGACTTCCCGCACCTTCTCATCCACTGCTCGACTTTAGCAGTTAGACCTATGTCCCTCCCCCGCACCTGTCACCAACACCTCTTACCTGGCATATCAAGTCACATTTTCTACGACACACTTCCTGGGATTACTGTAAGGTGGAACAGATCACGGAGTTCTTCTGGTTTCGGAGATAGAGCTTCCGGTATGAACAAATCGAGTTGGGTTATTTTAGTAAAGAGGCTATGTTTTTATTTTATTTTTTTCATTTATTTATTTTTTTACTGTGTGTATGTGTGTGTAATTGGCAAGCAGCATCAGGAGATGTATGATGCCTTTAGAGAAACCTTGATGGCAGCCAGGCAAGGTCACACTGATGAATGAGTGTGTCACCCTCCCCTGGCATCCAGATCACTTCTGTTTCCTGTGGTGTATATAGATTACATGTTTCACTGCTATACTGCTATTTGCTGCAACACATGCCAAACACATACACACACACAGTGCCTCCTCACTCACACACACACACACACACACACACACACACACACTCTCTCGCTCTTTCTCTCTCTCTCTCTTACTCTCACTCACTCACTCACACACACACACACACACACACACACATCCACACGCATCCACACACATGCGCACGCACACACACGCACACACACGCACACACACACACACACACACACACCTAACCTAATGTTTAAAACACGAGGAGTGAATCATATTTGCTGTGGGTTGTATTGGACACGGTGGTGTTAACACCGGACACAATCTGGACACCAAAATAACTGCACTGAACGTGAAATGGGAAAACCCTACCATGCAGCCCATGTCAGTCTGCCTCAGTCAAGCGTACAGTTCCTCTCTGACTGAGGCCAAGGCACACGCTTCAGTCAGTACAATGACTGCATGGCTGCTGCCTGCACCTGATTTTTCCTGTCAACGCAGAATGACGTCTGCCGTAATGCAATAAGACCCTCAGATTAACAGCGCGACTGAGAGCTCAGTTGCGAACGCATATTATGCATAACTAGCTGGCAAAGGAAATGTGGTGAGGGAACAAGGTGCGAAGCTGATCAGAACCAGAGCAGACTCCTGAAAGTAAACGTGGCTTGAGTGCGATATGCATATTATGCAGATCAATATGCGCATATCATCAGCAGCAGCAGACACCTACACAAGTCAACACTTTCTGCCCAGAATAATAATAGATCACAAATTGCTGCACATCAAACTGTTCTGCATGTACATGTACATCATGGACACGGTGCCTGTATGATGTCAAGTTGATCTCTGTTTTCTTGTTTGTTTGTCACTGAATGTCAACTTATTTCCTCTGTGTCTTGGTAATGTGCAGCTGCTTAATTCCAAAAGCCTGGCCACAATCTTATATAAACTTTATGTAAATGATCCATTTGAAAGTCTTTTGTGCATGATCATGTACGGAAAGCAAATGTATATGTATTCACATGTAGACCCCATAACTGAGAAGGCGTTAATAGCAACATCATGACAGAAAGGATAAATGTCATTAACGATAGTATTTTTCAGTATTTGTCATTTCTCTGGAGCCCTGGTTTACCAAGTATTTTTAAAGATTTTTGCTAATGTGAAGTATGTTAACTGTACAGTATGTCCCAGATTTCTGTGTGTGTGTGTGTGTGTGTGTGTGTGTGTGTGTGTGCGCGCGCGCGCGTGTTCTTGTGACACTTGAGACAGCAGCACAGAGATAACAGCAGCTCTCCAGCAGTGTGTCTGTCTGCCGTAGTGTCTCCAGGCTCTATGCAGATTGAGGAAACTCATGACTCAACAGTCACTCACGTCTCTCCAGACATCAAGCTCTCAGTCAGACCTGCTCTCGTGTCGTGTTGTGCAAGGACTTCACAAGCGCCAACTGCCTGACACAGATTTATAGGCAGAACTTCCTCCAATCCAAACAACGAAAATAATATCACTGAGAGCAAAGCAATAACAATCATATCATTCATCTGGGATGAAAAAATGGCACCATGATCAAATATAATATAATAATAATAAACACTGTAGACTTTGCTTTTTCAGTTCAGGATGGGGGCTTCATTATACAACACAGTTGCTGTGCATTGGTGTTCATTTTATCTGGTGTGTTGAGTTTCCATCACCGAGTCAGCGATGTGGAGGTTGTAGGCTATATAACTACAATTTTAACGGTTGTTACTGGAAGTGTCCATGATCACAAAAGTGCTAATTAAGTGTGACAGGGAGGTAAAATTCAGGTAGCCAGGGTTTGGGTTGTGTATAGCCTTTGTTGCAGTAGGTTTGGTGTAAGGTCTAAGGTGCTTTGTTATTAACCTGACTTTCGCCAGATCCTGTACTGTAGTTCACTGTCTGCTTCACACAAGGATCTGGGACTTCTCGATAGGAGATGTATTTATGAAGGCGGGTCCTTGTAAAACATCCTCGCATGTGATTTGATAAACCACTTGCCTGTTATCTTGAATGACGTGCTAGGCTTCTTCAAGCTCTTGCCAAACCCGGTCGGAAGAAGAGTAAAAACATCCTTGCCACCAATAAATGTCTTCAAAACTATTCTCTGTTAATCTTTTAAAGAATGAATACTCGATAGATTCGACAAAACGGTTGAAATAGCAGAATCAATGTCAGCACAAGACTCCTCGCTGCGTGCCGCCATTGTTATTTGAATCAAACACTCGCTTCGGCGCTCCTGATTGGTTGCTCATTTTTTGATCACTGGCAGGGGTTTGGATTGCCCTCGCGTCCAGACCGTTGTGTGGAGCTCAGCGAAACGCCTCTGGTGGAGCATGGCGGAACTACAAGGGTCTGGCGAGAGTCAGGCTGCTTTGTTATAGGTTTTGGTCACTGAGTCCCACCGTGTGTGTGCTCATTGTGCTTATACATAAAGAGGCTCTGTTACAGTTATGTTGTCCTGTATGTGTCATCTTCACACAAATGGGACAAATCACACACACACACACACCAGAGGTGTGGACTCGAGTCATGTGACTTGGACTCGAGTCAGACTCGAGTCATGAATTTGATGACTTTAGACTCGACTTGACAAAATATAAAAAGACTTGCAACTCGACTTGGACTTGAACATCAATGACTCGGACTTTCACTTGGACTTGCGCCTATTGACTTGTAAAGACTTGCTACTTCCCATAAAAAAAAACAAAGATAAAAAGACAAAAGTATGTTAACACGGACTGATCTATCTCTGTGTGTGCGCCTGTGCGTGTGGGGCAAAGACCCGTATTCGGCACAAGATCCAATCAAATCACTTAGATTGTTTTGATTCGACAGCGGCCAACCACGCGGAACAAGCTATTAGTCCAGGGCCAGACAACGAACGTGAATGCGCTAGCAAAATGATACCGATTATTTCGTCTGCCTACAAAAATTACGTGGAGACCAACAAGAAACGAATCACGGTGTGTAGAACTTGTTAAATTCCTCCCAGCTTCATCCGAGCCTTCATCACATTAAATCCATTCCACTGGTTACCAGGAGGAGAATAGCCTAGCCTACCTTAACGTTTTGTTTTGAGCACTGGTTGTCACTCATTGGATACATATCAAACTCCATGTCATGTAATGGTAGAAAGGGACAACACAATGCCATGCCACGGTAACCTACCTAAATCATAGAAGTTAACATTGCAAGATATTTTCTATGACACCAGAAATATTTCCTTTACCTTGTTAGTTTTTTTAACATTCATTTTATTTAATGAAAACTATATCCTTGAACTATGCGTGACTATTTTGCTAAAACCGAATGAAACCTACTTCTTAAAGTGACAGGCACTCAATTAGACCTACACACCACCCCTGCAATATCATTAAAGACAAGTGTAATCAATATGAAGTATTCAAATTACTGAATATTTTTAGTTATAAGTAATTATGCAGATCCTAAAATGCTATAAATTGTTAACAAAATATGTAACGGGTTTTGCCTATATTTTTGTAATGTAATAAACGGTCACTACCTGTTTCACTCAATTTTAAAAAAGACTCGAAAGGACTCGAAATTCAAAACGTAGGACTTGGGACTTGACTTGAGACTTGTTGGCCTTTGACTTGGACTTGACTCGGGACTTGCCTGTCTTGACTCGGGACTTGACTCGGGACTTGAGGGCAATGAATTGAGACTGACTTGTGACTTGCCAAACAATGACTTTGTCCCACCTCTGACACACACACACACACACACAGGAATTGTAGCACTGATGCCACTTCTTATGATTAAATCATTCCCGCACAAACACATGGTTAATGATCTATGAAACCCACATCAGTTCGATCAGCAATCTATCATTATATCACCATTATACTCTTTTTCTTTCTTTCTTTCTTTTTGTGTTACATTTGTTGCATTTCCCTTGCTATATTGTGTTGCACTGTTCATTCTTGTGGGGTATGACACAATGCGGTTTAGTTTGGCTTTATTTGTTGTGTGGATTGAATAACACAATGTGGTGTAGTTTGGTGGTCTGTGATATATATTTTTGCCTGGGTGTTGTGTTATGATTTGTGGCATGTGTTGGTGCCGCATATGGTAGGCCTATGTGATGGGATTTGTGTGTGGTGTTGTATTGGGATTTTGTTGTTGTTGTGTTATCTGTTATGTGTTGTGTCAATGTGTGAGTGAGTGGCTCGGTGTGTTGTGTTGCAATTTGTGTGTGGTAAGATGTGGTGTTGTGCTGTGCTGTGTTGTGGTATGGTTTGTGTGTGGTATGCTGTGGTGTTGTGTGCTGTGTTATGGTTTGTGTGTGGTAAGATGTGGTGTTGTGCTGTGCTGTGTTGTGGTATGGTTTGTGTGTGGTATGCTGTGGTGTTGTGTGCTGTGTTATGGTCAGAGGTGGGACAAAGTCATTGTTTGGCAAGTCACAAGTCAGTCTCAATTCATTGCCCTCAAGTCCCGAGTCAAGTCCCGAGTCAAGACAGGCAAGTCCCGAGTCAAGTCCAAGTCAAAGGCCAACAAGTCTCAAGTCAAGTCCCAAGTCCTACGTTTTGAATTTCGAGTCCTTTCGAGTCTTTTTTAAAATTGAGTGAAACAGGTAGTGACCGTTTATTACATTACAAAAATATAGGCAAAACCCGTTACATATTTTGTTAACAATTTATAGCATTTTAGGATCTGCATAATTACTTATAACTAAAAATATTCAGTAATTTGAATACTTCATATTGATTACACTTGTCTTTAATGATATTGCAGGGGTGGTGTGTAGGTCTAATTGAGTGCCTGTCACTTTAAGAAGTAGGTTTCATTCGGTTTTAGCAAAATAGTCACGCATAGTTCAAGGATATAGTTTTCATTAAATAAAATGAATGTTAAAAAAACTAACAAGGTAAAGGAAATATTTCTGGTGTCATAGAAAATATCTTGCAATGTTAACTTCTATGATTTAGGTAGGTTACCGTGGCATGGCATTGTGTTGTCCCTTTCTACCATTACATGACATGGAGTTTGATATGTATCCAATGAGTGACAACCAGTGCTCAAAACAAAACGTTAAGGTAGGCTAGGCTATTCTCCTCCTGGTAACCAGTGGAATGGATTTAATGTGATGAAGGCTCGGATGAAGCTGGGAGGAATTTAACAAGTTCTACACACCGTGATTCGTTTCTTGTTGGTCTCCACGTAATTTTTGTAGGCAGACGAAATAATCGGTATCATTTTGCTAGCGCATTCACGTTCGTTGTCTGGCCCTGGACTAATAGCTTGTTCCGCGTGGTTGGCCGCTGTCGAATCAAAACAATCTAAGTGATTTGATTGGATCTTGTGCCGAATACGGGTCTTTGCCCCACACGCACAGGCGCACACACAGAGATAGATCAGTCCGTGTTAACATACTTTTGTCTTTTTATCTTTGTTTTTTTTTATGGGAAGTAGCAAGTCTTTACAAGTCAAGGCGCAAGTCCAAGTGAAAGTCCGAGTCATTGATGTTCAAGTCCAAGTCGAGTTGCAAGTCTTTTTATATTTTGTCAAGTCGAGTCTAAAGTCATCAAATTCATGACTCGAGTCTGACTCGAGTCCAAGTCACATGACTCGAGTCCACACCTCTGGTTATGGTTTGTGTGTGGTAAGATGTGGTGTTGTGCTGTGCTGTGCTGTGTTATGGTTTGTGTGCGGTATATGATGTGCTGTTGTGTGCTGTGTTACAGTATGGCTTGTGCGTGGACGTGGTATGATGTGGTGTTGTGGTGTTGTGTGTTGTGTTATGGTCTGTCTGTGGTATTACAGTACATGGTAATGTGTACTGTGTTATGGCTTATGTGTGGTATGACGTGGTGTTGTGTGCGGTATGATGTGGTGTGGTGTGCTGTGTTATGGTTTGTGTGCGGTATGCTGCGGTGTTGTGTGAGGTATGATGTGGTGTTGTGGTGTTGTGTGCTGTGTTATGGTTTGTGTGCGGTATGATGTGGTGTTGTGGTGTTGTGTGCTGTGTTATGGTTTGTGTGCGGTATGCTGCGGTGTTGTGTGTGGTATGATGTGGTGTTGTGTGCTGTGTTATGGTTTGTGTGCGGTATGCTGTGGTGTTGTGTGCGGTATGCTGCGGTGTTGTGTGAGGTATGCTGTGGTGTTGTGGTGTTGTGTGCTGTGTTATGGTTTGTGCGCGGTATGCTGTGGTGTTGTGGTGTTGTGTGCTGTGTTATGGTTTGTGCGCGGTATGCTGTGGTGTTGTGTGAGGTATGCTGTGGTGTTGTGGTGTTGTGTGCTGTGTTATGGTTTGTGCGCGGTATGCTGCGGTGTTGTGGTGTTGTGTGCTGTGTTATGGTTTGTGTGCGGTGGTGTTGTGCTGGCAGGCTGCAGGCGTTTCTCTGGTGTCATGCGTGATCAGACAGACAGGGCCGTCTCCTCGTCCTGGGCCATGGTCTGATGCCAGGAGATTAGGGCTTTGCCCTGGTCTCTCCAATGTGCACACTGACAGAACTAATTGGTCAAGGTCACGAGGAGTTGCCATAACAACCAGACACGCAAGCCGCAAGGCTTCGATTTTCGCTGTCCTGTCTACCCCCACCCCCCAACCAAATCTCCTTCCTTATTTTTACCCACTGCAAAGGCTTAGTGTGTATATGGCTCATACCATGTGTATCAGTGAAAGTGCATATGTTTGTTTTTCTTTAGATGGCATGACTGTGTATGTGCGTTTGTGTGTGTTTGCGAATAGATAGTCGGTTAATCTGAAATAGAAAAAATCCTGCTTTCTGGGGTTTGTTGACAGCAAGGCATCGAAGCGTATTGTCTCTGAATCAGTTGTACCTGAAGATACCTTCATTTTGCCAAATGTTTAAGGCAGCAGAGATATATATTTGCCATGTTGCCCTCAACTTCATAAATTCAGTTCTCAATATCTCAGTGACCCAACGATAAATAAACACAATATTGTGTTCAGTGTTGCTATCTTGCTAGGTCATCCAAAAGAAGTTCATATTTGGTACCTCATTGCCTGTTTGTGGCAAGTGACATGTTATAGGCAGCTGAAGGTTGCTATTTTGGGCACACTCAGTAAGTAAGTGCATGTGTATGTTTTTCTTTTGGATTGTATAATTGTGTATCTCTCTGTGTGTGTGTGTGTGTGTGTGTGTGTGTGTATGTGTGTGTGTGTGTGTGTGTGTACATGTGTTTCTCTGTGTGTGAGTGAGTTGAATGAGTGACTAAATTGTTTTGTTGGCTTCTGAAAATGCATCAAGACACCCCTCATGTATAGGAAAAGAGAAAAAAAGCCGTCCTCAGCAAACAAAAGTGTTTGCCTTGTTGACAAGCCATTTTTAATTGGGAGAAAAGACTAAGCCTACATGACTGCTGTCTTATAATTATGGCTCCCAAGCACATAAATTACCCGCGATGAAATTCCGCCAACTACTTGTCCTCCGGTTCACCCCTTCTTGAGTGTCTGCTCCTGTGCGTCGGCACTTATGTATGCAAACAGAGCCTCTCTCACTCTCTCTCTCTCTCTCTCACTCTCTCTCTCTCTCTCTCTCTCTCTCTCTCTCTCTCTCTCTCTCTCTCTCTCTCTCTCTCTTTCTCTCTCTCTCTACCTCATAACATGGCTCACACACTCGCACACTCAGTGACTAACTTTAGGCCCAATGTGGGCCGATTCCGTTGCAGAGCTGGGTCAGGAATGGACGCTATCTGGGTTAGCCTCGCATTTACTGAGTTCACTCAATTAGTTGATAACGGCTCATTATAATTTTTTTGTTGCCCAGATTTAAACTCTCTTGCAGACAGACAGTCAGGCGAGCAAGCAGCCTGGCCTTGCATAATTGCTACCATAGAATGGGATTACCGCAATCATGTGATTTATGCACAGGGGGTTGCCTTAGAGTTTAGGGACATCGTGTTCACAGATGTTGTGGAAACACAGGCGCACTATTTCAATAGCGCAAACATCAAAACACTCCATAGCATACTCCAGATTCAGCCTTAATCTGATTATTTTATGTCATACACACACATACAAACAAACCTGCACACATACTGTACATACTGTACATACACAGACTTTCAG
>NC_085002.1:15999024-16004024 GCF_963854185.1 Sardina pilchardus | reverse complement strand
TAACAAAATGAGGAAATATCCAACCTTTAAGGACACCAATTTTCTTTGTGAATGAATAATGTATCATCAATAAATAAATAAATGTTCTTCCTTAAAATACAGGGGTCATAAGTATTGATACCCCTATGATAAATACCCATAGAGGCAAGCAGATTTGTATTGAGGGCAGTCATTTCATGGATCTAGGATATGCATCCTGATAGAGTTCCTTTGGCCTCTTGGAATTAAAATAGCCCACATCATCACATACCCTTCACCATACCAAGAGAGTTTTTTTTTTTTCAGTTGGCCTATTCACTGATGAGCAAAAAGGCTAATAGGCTAACCGGAAAAAAAAAAAAAAAAAACATGTCACCATTGCATGCTTCTACTTAAATGCTCTACTTTCATGATATAATAGAATTTTAGCTTGACATTTTTACATTTTTACACACCCTTGGTAATTTAAAAAGGAAAAAGGGTTCAAAAGAAAAAAAGATGTTGCTGTAATGAGTGGGAAGTGACTTTGGATTTCAAGAAAAACGTTTGTTTCCATCAAATGACGTGATACGTGATAAGGACCACAAAGAAGAGGAACAGAAAAACATGATGAGGTAACATCGGGGCAAATTGTGCTGATGTGGGAGCCACCACAGTGAATGAGGTGGTGATGGAGGGGCGTGTATGTCTGTTTTTGTGAGTGTGTGTGTGTGTGTGTGTGTGTGTGTGGTGGGGTGGTGGTGGTAGATAAAACACGCCATGCTAAATCAGCTCTATCATGTGTGGCCTGATCGGCACAGAGACCAAATCCCCGTCAACCCTTTTCTGAGTGGCCTGTGACAAAGCTGTCTTTGTGTGAGGGCAAGGACATTGTGTGTGTGTGTGACAGGGGGGGAGTACACACAGAGACGCCTCTGTGGTCGTGGTCCACAAAAAAGAAATAGAGGAAATGAGGTAGTCTTCAGGTTGCGTCCACATGATGACTATTCACATCCCATAATAGTCCATTCTCTCCCTCTGTGAGTCCCTCGGTTCTCTCGAGACAAAGGCAGGGAACAAACATGTTCTCCTCTGAGAGTTGAATAAGCGTTTTTTTTCTTTTTTCTTATTTATTTATGTTTTTAAGAAGAACATGGCTTTCGTAACAGACCATACTGGACAGAACACACTGCTTAAACAGTTTGTCCCTGTGGTCAAACTTAGTAAAAGCTGCTCTGCTGCTGGTTGTCTACAATGCTGCTATTGCACACCATGAGTAATATCTGACCAGTGAGTGAGTGAGATTGTGTGTGTGTGTGTGTGTGTGTGTGTGTGTGTGTGTGTGTGTGTGTGTGTGTGTGTGTGTGTGTGTGTGTGTGTGTGTGTGTGTGTGTGTGTGTGTCAGTGAAAGTAAGTGAATGAGTGTGTGTGTGTGTGTGTGTGTGTATTTGGGCAAGCGAGTGACGGCTAATGAAACGGAATTGGCCATGACGTTATGAGTGTCCTTTGTTTAGCTGGATGCCTCCCAGATTACCAGCTCTTCCTAACGAAGCATCTGCAAACATGTACGGACAAAGTGAATCAGCTGCCCCAGTCACAACATTACCACAGAGCCTGCAATCCCTCAACACACACTCACCATGCAGGACCTCTGTGCCTATATTTCACAGGAACAGGCAATTCAGTGTCTGTCTTCCTTGAAATGCCTGGCGGGTACCACATTTCTTAAGGGGACTTTTGTATGATATTGCAGTAACAGTCTGTCATCATCACCAGTATGTGGAAACATCGAAAAAGAAAATGGTTTGTTGCTATCTGGTCCATCTATCAGATATATGTGGGATTGTGTAACCATAGCGAAATTCGTACAGCAAGCTGCTGGGTATTTTCAGAATGACATGCAACTACACACACACTAACACACACACACACACACAAACACACACACACACACACACACACACATCAATACCAATCAGAGGGTAATTTTAGGGTGCCCTTTGTATAGAAGCTCTAGTCACTCTCCTGTTTTTAACAACACACTCAAGGTCAAAAAACCAAAAGGTTGGCTCCTTTTTGGTCTTTAAAATAACATTCTGTCCCTTATTCTCTCTCTCTCTCACACACACACACACGCACGCACGCACACACATGCACAGACACACACACACACACACACAAAGTTTCACAGTCACACACATACAGAAAAATAACACACATGCGGCCCACACTCAAGGAAGTGTTCATGGGAAAACATAAAGTGTTCTTTATTAATAGCCTTGTTGCTGGAATGCATAAACACTCGTTTCCTCACAGCAGCTCAGCCTTCTGGGGGCGAGGATGTGAGGACACACACACGTCACCGCGGCGACCAGCGCCACTTCCTGCTCCACTCTGACCCCAAGCATAACACTCTCTCTCTCTCTCTCTCACACACACACACACACACACACACACACACACACAAATTGACCACACCGACCTCTCGAACAGCCGGAAAGACGTTTCACAGCACCGTAACCCGACACCGTGTATGGACATGGCTCTGAGAGATGCCATTTCCTCCTCAATGGGCCTGACTCAATACAGTATCAAATGTGGACGGATGATGCACTGAGACACATTATCCTGCCACTGGATCCTGTCTGTAAGACACAAATAGATGGGAGTAGAGTGGGGCTGTGGTGTTGAGAACTCTGGGTCTGGACTCTAGTTTTACCCCTAAAAGGTGCAATGTTGAGGGGTTTTTTTTGTTTGGTTTTGTTTTGTTTAAAAAAAAAATTAATGACCAAGATGCATCAACAGAATGTGAAGAGACAAATATTTTGACATAATGTCAAAATACCTATTTTCCGTGTTGCCCAAATATCCTCTGAAGTTAGCAAGCAAACCAGCTAGTGTCGGCCAGGCTCTCTACTCTAATCACTTTGCACCGTGTGGAGCCGTGTATTAAATGCAATGCAAGTCAGTGGAGAAAGGCCATGTGGCTCGAAACTCAAACTCGAAACCTACGAGACCGCCACAAAGCACCTTTAAATGCCAGAAACTAACATTGTGTCAGCACATGAAGCATGAGACATCTGTCTGCTTGTACTGTACACACACACACACACACACACACACACACACAGTATACATCCATATAAATGGGACTAAGCATTTCCATTACAATCTGAGATTGAAATCACTTGTCACACTTTCCCTAATTAAGACCGCACTTGTTGGTCTTTCCTTGGTTCACACCCAGAGCGTCATTACAGTAAGAAGTGGCGGCCCAAGCTGTCATCAACTCTGTACTGGGCTGGCTCAGCAGTGCAATAAAAAACAAATCAACTTCATCTGGCTGTGGCGAGGCCTGTGGTGAGACCAATGGAGACTGAGCCGCCGTGGAACTGTGGAAGACACTCTTTATGTATAGTATGTGTACTGTATGCACGTGTTTAACTCATCTCATGGCTACTGCCGTGTGAATGACGGAGTGTTGTCACTTTTTTCATTAGAGGCTAGAAGATGTCTTCCACCCGTCTCTTGCTTTCTTTTGTCTGTGTGTGTGTATGTGTGTGTGTGTGTCTGTGTGTTTATGAGAGAGAGGGTTTCAGTGTGTGTGTGTGTGTGTGTGTGTGTGTGTATGAGAGAGAAGGTTTCAGTTTGAGTATGTTTGTGTGTCTGGGTATTTTCATGTGTTTTGATGAGTGGGATGCGTGTCATGTTGGTGTAGATGAGTGTCTGCCTTTGTGGGCGTCTTCCTCTGTGAGCTCCTGTTTATGAGCACTTTTATGAGTCTGTGTGCGTGGGTTCTGTGTGTGTCTCTCTCTGTGGGTGGCTGGATTTCTCTGTATGCCTCTCTGTGCATGCATATGCCTTTATGTTACAGTGCATTTTGAGTGTGTGTGTGTGTGTGTGTGTGTGTGAGTGTGTGTTTGTGTGATTGAGGGTTTCTGTATCTTTGTGTGTGTATACGCTTGACCTTTTGTGTAGGAGTGTTCCTCTTTATACACAGTGGAAGATTCATGCAAGCATGCAAGCACAGACCATAACCCCCCATTTAAACTGTATATGCATGTCCACATGAAGAAAATGGTACAGGGACACACATATTAAGGATAAAGTAGAACACACAAACACACTCACACACACACGCACACACACACACACGCACACGCACAGACACACACACAACAGAAAAACATAAATCCTCTTTCCCCTTCAATCAACCCTCGTCTTGCGTCACTCCCTGGACTCATACTGAGCCATGTTTCCCTGAAGATGAGTGCTTCCTTCCTAAGATGGCGGTCTGTGCGCGGCGCAGGATGACCCGTGTGACTCACTCCGGAGGCATTCTGGGAGGCCTGCTGGGAGCCGTGGCGCAGATCTGAGGCTGCTGCCAGTCCAGGGCCCGGCTCAGACGAGTGCCACGGCCGTGTCGAATTTCACACTGGTGCGCTCTCTCTCTCTCTCTCTCTCTCTCTCTCTCTCTCTCTCTCTCTCTCTCTCTCTCTATCTCTCTCTCTCTCTCTCTCTCTCTCTCTCTCTCTCTCTCTCTCTCTCTCTCTCTCTCTCTCTCTCTCTCTCTCTCTCTCTCTCTCTCTCTCTCTCTCTCTCTCTCTCTCTTCCTCTCTCTCTCTCTCTCTCTCCTCACGTGGGTGTACGTACATACAAACACTAACGTAAAACACATACACATGACAGACAGAACTCACGGAGCATACTTTTACATACAGACATGCATAGATACAAAGCACATGACTATACACTGTATGTGTTGTATTTAAGTTGTATGTATACACAAAATGGATGATAACTATGTGGATGTTCTTATGCTCAGATTAATAAGAGTGAGTGCATTTAGTTCCACATGCTGGTTCAATTGTGTGTTGCACTTGCATGCGCATTGCAGATGTTTCTGTTTGAATTTGAGTGTAGGTGTTTGCGCGTTGTTTGTATTTGAATGTCTGCGTAGGTGTGTGTAGAAATCTGTGCGTGTGTATTTGTTAGGAGGGGTGCATGTGTGCAGATGCTTGTGTGTTAGAGCCCTGGCTCTA
>NC_085002.1:15861524-15994024 GCF_963854185.1 Sardina pilchardus | reverse complement strand
GCATTGATCCTGAGCTCGATTAAAGCCTCGATTAACGCCAGAGAGAGAAAGAGCGAGAGGGCTGTGACTTGGGAGGTTGCTCTGGGTGAAAGATTGGCAGGAGGGCACCGGTGTTTCCCAATCAGATTCCTATCAGGCCGATAGTGGGACCCTGAACCTACTCCACCTCCACAGAACAGCCAGGCGTCACAGTCAGTGCTCCACACTCATTGTGAAACTGTGAAAACAGGAAGATCCCCGGGAATTGGACTGGGGCAGCTCAAACACAAGTGAATGGAGCGATTTCGACACATCCAGCAGCTCCGTAAACAGACACACACACACACACACACACACACACACATACCTCATGACTCTGTTTTCTGAATTACAAAGAGGGAAGAGAGATTTTCAATAATAATAATAATAATAATAAAAAAACATTTCCTGAGTAGATTTAAGCTCATCTTCAAGTCCACATTAATCATTATAAATTCAGAGGAAAAGTTATGAGTGGAAGATTGAAGGCACAGAAAATGTGCTGACACCAAAGGTTTATTAAAATCTATCTGTGATACCGTGTCACTTACCAGAAGACCTGAAAAACATATGGGTCACCCCCTCTACACTGAACTACAACAAAAAGGTCTTTAGACCCAACTGTTTATTGCCAGAGGGGATTTCAGAGAATTGTATTGTTGACAATTCTTGTGCTATGCATCATGAGGACAATTGAGGACAGACAGAGAGATTGCAGGTGAACGTGGCGGTGGTGTGAATGTTCCTGCCCTTGAGTGTCCATTTTGAGTCATTCCCTGACAGGATGGCCTGTATTTACCCTCCCCAGGCAGAGCAGCACCCTTCCGCGCAAAGCGGAAGCTCAGTTCTTGGAAGGAATCAAAGAAAAAAAGAAAACGAAAAAGAAATAATACAATGGATCCAAGTAAGGGTATGGTCATGGCTCAACAACAACTCTCACGGAACAAAAAAGGTCTGTTTTCCTCTTAACTGCCAAAACTTGTGCAAGACAGTAACACTGTTTCCCTGTGTCGTGGTTCTGACAGAGAGAGTAAGACCGAAAAAGATAGACAGACAGAGAGACAAAGAGAGAGAGACAGACAGAGAGAGAAAGAGAGAGACAGACAGAGAAAGAAAGAGAGAGAGAGAGATAGTGCTCTGTAAAAAGAAGATACAACACTGATAACTCTGGGAACCTTGTAAAATGATTGAAACATAGAGTGAACTTGAGGTTCAAAAGATGCAGATGCAGAGTGTTAACCTGACGTCTGGAGATCTGGGGCTGGTGGATGCCCTCCAGACAATGAAATATGACTGTGCTGGTCAGGATTTGAGCTTATGAGTTCAGTAATAGGATTTGTCACACAGACAGTAGTTCCCCCAGTTCCTGCCCTGGCACACACCCACATATAATCCCACCTTCCTCCTTCCCCCGAATTTGTATTCTTCACAAGTGAAACACGAGTGACTGAAACATCCCATAATAATACAGCGGTTTGTGCTGCAACACTGCACAACAAAACAAAGGCAAATAAAAAAAAAGAACAGAAAGCCAGCACAGTGCAGAACCCACACTCTTCCCATTAGTTAGACATCCCATCCAACTGTGCGCTTTGGAAAAACATCCCGTATTTTGTTTCCAACGTAATAACAGGGTGACAGACAGCCTCCCGCAGACTCAATCCAAATGTCCAGCTCCTCTGCGCTCCCGGCCCGCGGGCATCGGTCCTCTCCCTGCGATGCCAGCGAGGGCGGAATTAGCCACGCTGCCAGTGCCTTTGTGCCACCACACGGAGGGAAGTAAAGCCGTGGAAATGATCCCAGGGCGCCCGGGATAAAAGCCATCTAATGAGCCTAATAGGCGCGAGTCGCTACTTGCCTGCCATCAAACGGCCTCAAAATCCAGCAGCTTTCAAAGTTGCACTTATTCAAAGCGTGGCTGCTCATAATCACTTTCAGGAGGCTGATGTGATGATATTTCAATTGCATCATGCAAGCCGCACTTTTTTTTACCGCCCCCCCTCCCCATCCCCATCCCCGTCCCCGTCCCCATCACCACCACCCCTTTCTTTTCTTTCTTTTCTCCGTTTCCCCAGCTGGGGTTCCGTGTGGGGAAAGAGTGTGTCTCTAAAAGCATGGACCTATTCATCTGTCACATGCATACAATTTTCATGAGCTGCGATGGGAAAAACAGAATGGCGAGGGAGAGAGAGAGAGGGAGCGAGGGAGGGAGAAAGAGAGAGAAACAGAGAAAGAGGGAGGGAGAGATAGAGATGGAGAGAGAGAGAGAAAGAAAGAGAGAGAAAGAGAGACCTTCACTATGGAATTATAATGCCGACAAGCAGGCATTACAGCGAGTTTCATCAGAGATCCACGTACTGGAGCCTGATGCCACTAACCTAAGCTAACATACAGTAGTGGTCTCTAGGGTGCTGTTTGAGCCTGCTCCCATTAAAAATAAGTCTGCTTTCAAAAAAAAAAAGTATCTTGGGTGAAAGTACGGAGGAGTATGCAAAGTGGTGCAAATTACAACTGTCACTGCTATTTTTCCAAAAGGCCCTTTATGAGCAGCCATTTATTCTTTTCCTGTTTCACTGCATTCCTATCAGCTATTGATAACCTGCACACCCTTTTTAAAACACATTCACTGAGCACTGATAGTGGGGAGCGATTGTATTCGGGGCTCAGATAAAGAACAACAGGATACAAGCGTGGATGTGGTGTAACGATCCACTGCTTCTGTTCCCAGCCCTGGTCAGACAGTATCCTGAGAATCCTTCCCTTTTCCTCTCCTCTCCTTTTCCTCTCCTCTCCTGTCCTCTGCCTCTCGAACCTGCTGAGGTCACCACAAGAAGTTGTGAAATCAAAACGGGAAGGAATTTTTCCAGCTTCGACGGCAAACAAAAGCCCAAGGTAACAACACACACGGCTGCTACATACACACACACACACACCCACACACGGAGACATACACATGCTCATATCCTGCTGCAGAGGAAGAGAGTCCTGTTTTCAGATTTGTTCCCCTTCAATCTTCAATAACGAAAATGTTAATAACGCGCCATTTCCAGTTAATGTGTTGCAAAATCCCTCTGCATCATCACAGCCATGGACACAGGAAGGACTGTAATGGACCGGTGTCTCCATCCCCATACAGACACTAACACCCTGCTGAGGCCTTGTATTTATGCCAGACACTGCAGCAAGCTACGCTCTCTCTAACACCTCTCCTTGCCATGCACTTGTGTGTTCTTGCTGCTCCTGTTCTTGAATTAGCATAATGTTTGCCGTTAGTACGCTGGAAGTATTAGCTGGCAAAAGCCTCTAAGCTATGGCTGTGGCTGTGTTGCTCAACTGGTTGAGCGTATAACTCCAGCATGGCAGTGTCATGAGCACTTTTCCCATGGAGTGAAAGTACCAAATTAAAACACCAACTTGGATGAGAGCATCTGCTGAACCACTGTAAGTCTGAGGACGAGATGCTGTACAGATTGGTTTTGACTTTGTGTGATAAATGGTTTTTAAAGGTTTAGAATTACAAAGCCATGATAATGAAGGCTTTTAACTGTTATGAAACAGAGAGTGCATTGGGAATACTTCATCTGTTGGACCAGTCCCATCCCAAAGAGCACCTCAAACATACAGCTGTGTCTCCAGGAAGCTCTACAACCTATTGTGAGACTTAGGATAAGCCATCGTTGCTTGCAAATACTATTATGCCAATTTAATCCTACTTATTGCTTGCAAATACATGTAGTCATATATGGTGGACCTCTATGCGTTATATATGGTGTGACTCATATCTCTTAACACCAGCTCAATCTGCTTCTGTTCATGCAGAACAACACGAATGCTCGTGACCCTCCAGCCTCCACCCTTTCCTGCTCCCTCCTCACATACCAGTGGATGTGGCGGATTGGAGGAAATCCTCGGCGGGTCTCGGGCCGGGACGCGGCTCTGATAATCACATCCTGACTGCGGCCCCGGCCCTCTCCCCAGGGCTCCCCCAGCATGACACACACACACACACACACACACACAGCAGCCGTCACTTCGCATTCTTACTCACAAAACTCACAAACAAGCGCGTCCGACACACTTGCTGTGCAAAAAACACACACACACACACATACACATCTTTCTACCGCAAGATTTGCCATTACTGTCACGTCGTCGTCTATGGAGACGAGGGGCTCCTAGCTCCGCAAAGACTCAAGGAAACAGGGAGGAAGTAAGACGAAATTGGGCGAGTTGAGAGTAAAGTGGCGCCATCAGGCTTGCTTTGACAGCGCGGGTGCAACGCGAGCCTCAGGTGCAGTGTGCACAAACACAAACTCTCATCAGGCTCGCAGACAAGCCCGCAAATCCAGAGAGGTAAATCCCTGCCTGGGGTTGGAAGACGCTTGTTTATTCTACCACCGCCACGCCAGGGTTGCACAAGAAGGGTGGATCAGGTAAGCTGTGTGTGTAGCACAACACAACATGCCACACCAAACCACACCCGGCTCCACTTTCACTTTCAAAGCCCGTTCCGTGAAACAAAGGGCTCTGCGGGTTCCTTGTGTGTGGAGAGGAGAGGCCTCACGACGCGGGCCGCGGTTTCGACTTCAGGCCCCTCTTGGTTTTCACAGTTTGCAGAGAGTGCGACAGACATCAGCCGTGAGGGGTGTACGCCGAATGACTTTTTGATGTGCCTTTGTGTCAAGAGCTGATTTAACACCAGAAACGGGTTGCCTCACAAAACCATAACACTAAACAACAATTATTTATTCAAAACCGAGGGATAAACAGGAACTGAAGCAAAAACATCAGTCAATAATTAACTTGCCACTGAGACCAGAGATCTTGCATCCCTTTCAGTCCCCCCCATCCCCCCCCCCCACACTGGCAGTGCAGTGGAGTTGGGAGGCGGCACTCCGGAATAATGACTGGAACCTTGGGGAAAACAAGCAATTAATGAGGTTATGAGTGCAGCCGGCCCAGAGGTTGTGAAATCAGACCCCGCGCTCCCGATTTCATTTGCCACGGCCACATTGCATCTGTGAAGATAAACACGGTCCCTTGTCGAAAGAGCAGCGCTTCTCTCGCATGTGTGTTTAGCAAAGACGGGGCCTCACTATGTTTCTCTCCATCTTCCTCTTCCTCCCTCCCTTGCTCCTTTTCTCTCTCTCTCTCTCACCATGGTTCTTTCTTTCAGCTTCACTTTAATGTCAGACCACAGTTGACTCACAACACTTGGCTTCTGATTTCATCACACATGTTATGAAAGGCATGTGATTCAGACGGCGAAGCGCGGCTGACTCAAAAAAGCCACTTACGTGGCTCAGGCGAGTGGGACGGAATCTGCAAACCGTCTGGCCCAATATAGAGATACAGTTTTAGCACAGACACTAATGGGAAGAGATCAAATGTGCTCGGCTGCCTGGCTTATTATTCCATTTCGCAGCGGCGGTGGCGAGCTTAAACTTAAGGCCGTCCCGCTGTGAGGCGCTCGCGCAGCGGTCATCTCTAAAAAGCAAAGAGGCTAATAATCGACAGTGCTGTATAGCAAGCAGCTGGCAAATGCAATGCAAAAGATAAATAAATAATGCACGTTCCTCAGGCGGGGAGAAAGCAGCTTTCCAAAAGCATATGTAATTCTTCCTCAAGCTGCGTAGCCAAAGGCAAAGTTAATGCATATGTGCGCCAAGGGAAAAGTGTGGGGAAACTTATTTTTGTGTAAAGAATTCTCTGTGGTGACTAACATACTGCTGCAATGCACCTCTTTCCACATACAGTGAATATGTGTCATCAATATTGACCGTTGTTGAAAGACCAATAAAATGCTTGTGCCTCTAGGCTATGTGAAATGAGCTTGAACTGATGCAATTTCTTATGTTTCTGGACCTTGACATTTCAATCCTAATATGTTCTAAGGTGTAACACTAGAGATGTATTGCATGACCAAAAAATATGTATTTTTAAAATAAAACTGAAAAAGTAAAACTGTTTTTTAAAAAAAAGAAAAAAAAGGGCCGCCCTGTACCCAGGGGCCCTTCAAGGAAAGGCCATAACTCATCTGTTCCATATGACCTCCATTTAGATACAGCACGATCAAGGTCATGACACCGGACTGAACCTGATGCCCTCAACATGGTTAAGGCTTCTGGATCATACCGTGGCTCATACAGTGCCCTGTGGAAAAGAACACCACAGCAAAACTTAAAGCTCACATATCAAAATGGCTATAATATGTTGCTTTGAACAAAAGCTTCATCTAAATACTATAACCATAATGTTTAAATAAACATCTACTGTAAATAACTGGTACTTTGGTTGAGCAATTTAGGATCGTTTAAACTTTCAAATCTCTCTTGACCGCTAAAATGATGAATCATTACAGAGATGAGATCGTGAGAAACCATGTAAGCCTGGGTGCAACACCTGCAACCAAGTCATGTGAATTAGATACTTCTTGAAATCAACCACATGAAAGCGTAAACATTTGCATTTCTATACAATGACTCATTACGTGACACCAAATTGGCCTTTGGCTTTCAGTGACCCATGACTTTTACTTACAGAAGTGGCACAGTAATAAACAGGCAACGTTCAGTGCGTTGCTGTCTCCCTGTCTGCACTGCACTTTAACGTGACATATTGAGAAATATCTCAAGACTGCTGAGATAGGCTTCCCCTTCATAAACAGCATGTTAAATAGTTAAGTAATCCCTTGCCCTATATTTCCCCATGAAACGACCAGAGGCGAACTCAGTTTCTGCGTGAGGAAAAGGGAAGTTAATAAGTTCTGTGAATCTCAGTCACGCTCCTTGTTCGTGAGGATGACTTTGCAGGAACTTTCACCTTTTTGTAATCAAGCTGTTTCCTGTGCAACTCCCATCATGAACTCGATTTCAAGGAAATACCTAATCTGATAAAAAGCTTGCGTCACCTTTTAAATTTAATTCGGAAAAGTAATGCCTACATAAATGGAAATCTGTCCAACTGATCACAAGATTGGGAGGTAATAGACCACAAACTGCCCACTGGCTTTGAAAATTTCTAAGATGTCACAATTGTTTTTGCTGAACTGACAGCTCGAGAGAATACTCTGCAAAATCTGTCACCGCGGGGTGGCTTACTGCCAAAGATGAATTTTCAGAAATTGATCAAACAGAAATACCACTCTGAAGATGGGATTTCAAACATTGCCCTATAAACATGGTAAATGGACTGCATTTACATAGCGCTTTTCCACTCCTCTGAGCACTCAAAGCGCTTCACTATGGGCCTCTCTCATTCGTCTTTTTATCTATCCTCCCTTCCTTCCTCAGTCTTCCTTCCCACTGATCTAGATAAAGAATGATGGGGCAGCAACAATGGGATAGTCTATCCAGTGTTCTTTATAGATCAGTGGGAACGAGCCTGGAGGACTGAGCATCGAGGAGAGAGGTTGAGAGGGGGCCAATGCCATGCCTCGCATTCACCCATTCACACACCGATGGCGGAGGCTGCCATCCAAGGTGTCAACTTGCACATGTGACTCTACAGATGATGAAATAGACTCTGGGTGACCATTCCAATTATCATTTCAGATCACCACATCATGCCATGCCAAGCTCAGCATTTCCACTGAGATTCGTGCAGTGTGTCTATTCGAATATTGTGTCATAAACCAGTATTCATGGTCACATGTGAAACTAATGTGCAAAATAAATACCAAGAGTAAATGTTGATGCTTGTGTGCTTGTCCATGCATTTGCCAGCGTCTGGTATCGACTCTAAATTGAACAAAGGGTGAGGCTGCATGCTTCAGTCATCCAAAAATAACAGATTGTGAATCGTTTGAGGGCCGAGTTGCATGCTTCCGTATCTCAATAACAAGTCTGGGATAGCTGGAAACCACCGGCTGTCTGTCCGCAACGTCACTCCTACTACCATCACACTATGTCAACTTTGGCAGCGTTATAAGGAAGTTTACTAGCCTGAGGCAAGCATCAATATCCTCGTCAGAACTTTCTTATGAACAGGAAAAAAAGTTCTCAGGAAAGCTTTGCAAGGGAAAAACAGAAACCCCCCGAGCAACGCAGCTAGTTGGCCATTCCGCAAGGCAGTCTCTGTAACAGGTCTAGCATGTGATGACACCTCATGTGATGGCATTTCACAATCCAACATCGCTGGTGTCTGTGCAATGTACTGAACTTCTGAAGGGTGCAGCATTCACATTGAAGGAGGACAGTCCCTTAGGTCAAATTTGTGGTCTTTACTTGACAAGTCCCCTGGCAAAATATTCCAAAAACAACCCATGACATTTGAAGGTATAGTTCTCAGCATGCGAGGGGATAAGGAAAGACAGAAGTTTTCCTCCATAGGCTGACAGAAATTAGTGACTGCAAAGCTCATTCCAAAATGATTTACCCCTGCTTACTCACAAACGCTAACCATAATCCCTGAACTTGGTCGAATTTATATTATGTATATATATGCTTTTATATAATTCATTGCTTTAAAACAAATTGTAGCATGTATGTAAGCATGCATTTCCTCTTGTTAGGTAAGAAGAGCTGGTTTAGTGGATATGTTTACCCATTTAATGCCAAGTAGGTGACACCAATCTGAGCCCTCCTGAGAGCTAAGAACTTCCTCAGTTGGTTCCAAAGCTAATTACATGTTTTTGTACCAAATTCAACCGAAATATATAGAAGCATTCTTAGGGCCATTCATTAGCATACATTTGCTGTCCACTACTATCCAAAGTCAATTTGACAAATGGTGTTGGTTTCCATGGTCACTAGTGTCAGAGATTGTCACCATCAGCTCATATATTCAATTTTTAATTTTTTGTCTTAAGGTCTGGAATCATTCAGATTTATGAGCTGCTTGTCGAAGTTGGAGAGCTATTTAGAATTTATTGAGAAGAGGTGGCATGAAGCCACAGTCCTGATGGAAACCGCAACTCGTAGTGACTTGAAACTACACAAGTCGGTAGCATATGGTCAACTCAAGGCACTAGGAAATTAATTGGATGGTCATTGTAAAAAGTATCCTCCTTCTTTTGAGAGATAAGCTGGCCTTAGCAAAAATGACTACACTACAAGGCCCAATGAACATCTTTGACAAATAGATTAAATGCACTCAGCCAGCCAGCAATGATAACGATTAGGTAATCTTGCCAGCAGCTACTCAAACAATAACTCCACTGTCCCACTTAAAAAAACTGCATGCTAAATAACCAGCACATGTTCAGTCTGCAAAAAAACTGCATTTTGTCAGGACTTTTGGCAAACAAAAAAGTCCTGTAGCCAATGTACTAAATGTTACCTGAAAATAGGATATAAAAAAAATAATAAGAAGAAAAAGAAACCACTTGAGCAGGCAACTCAACATTGCAGCATAAGAGTGGATATAGTTCAGTCTTTGCCTATGATTACTCCTGACACATGCATGTCTGCTTGACCTGGCTAGTACCTCCCTGGTCTCACTGTGTCACCCAGATTCGGTTACACTGTACGACTGGGTTGCTTAAGCCTACACCCTGCAGCGGAGTGGACAAATCCCCTATCCAGACGGAAGTATTCAATTCATTCATTTCCAGGAGCAGCTGTTGCCCAAACAGCTAAGGGCTTTAAGATGGCACAGGCTTAAAAGGATAAAATCCTCTAGGACAACAAAGGAGCACTGTGCAGGTGGAGGGGAGAATACAACAACAGCAACAGCAGCAGAAGCAACAAAATTGCTTTAACTAAAAACTGCTTAGTTAAAACAAAGAGATCAAGACAAGAGAGCTTTATACAAATGCACTGACATTAGTGTCTGACTGTCAGTCAAGCATTTTGTTGTCAAAGTTAGAAGTGTCTTTTGTCGTGACTGGTCTTAGGCTAATGTAATCCTATAAAACAGACTTCAGCTGGGACACAAATTATTTCATCGGATAAGTGGATAAGGTTCAACTTATAGTGATACCCCCAACATACCGCTGCTATAAGAAAACAATTTAGGGGAAGTAAAATAATGATGACAAAGACCTGTGGATTAATAATGAGCTTGTTGCATGTAGAACATCTTGATTGTAGTTACACTTCACATATTATACTGCTAAAAAAGAGGTTTAAATGTGGGTTTTGAATGTGGTTTAAATGTGGGTGTTCATAGATTAAAGACATCCACTTCAAAGGCAGATTCAATCAGCTGTGTAAAAAAACCCTGATGTTTCACAATTCAGAACACTCAAGTCACTCAGGTCTGTAAGTAGTGAACCAGAGGCAGATTGTAAAAAAAAGACAAAAAGTTAAATGTCTTACACATATAACCCCCCATGTTGTATAATATAGCCTACTAAAATTGCAAATAAATAAATAAATAAGTACATACAGACTTATTATACAATACTTGCCACTGCAACAAGAGTCTGTGTCATACTGTTATCGTTGAATATCTCCTTCAGTAGGAGTCTTATAACAGGCACCATACCACACCAAACCTCAATCTATCCTACAAGGTCATTTTGAGGGGAGTGAGAGAGAACAGCTTTTTTGGTGCAAGGCCAAACACGGGCCATTAGATGCGAATACACTCTTGTCTTTGTAATAGACAAACAGGCACAGCCTTTGTTCCACCCAAAACTACAGGGGAACTTGGCAGAAGCTGATAATGATTATACTTAACACTTGAGAGACTTGTGAAGAGATAAGAGACAGTTCCCTGGCAGGAAGAAGAGTGTCTACTCCAGACAGAACAAAAACTGGCTTGGAAAGATACAGTAGGCGGCCTCAACCTAAAACGATTAGATAAAAACATGTCTACTGTCACTAAAAATGTCACACATTTTCAAGTGAATTTTGAACAAGTTCAAGACATTTAACAGAAACAGCATTTCCATTGCTGATGTTTCGAATTGAATCTGTTAGAAAGGATGATCTTTACAGCTTGGACACACTGTAGACCCTAAAAGTTTCTTTGCAAAAAAATAGGCCGCATAAACTGACACTAAGGCAAACTACAATGCGAGCAGCAAGCTGTCATATTGCCATAAATACCTCTGGGCGACTTGTTTATGCGGAGCCATCGGTCAGTGGACTGGAATTTGTGCTTTCACAATCTGGCAAAACATTGTGACGCTTTTGGAGAGCCAGCGCATGGCTGAAGAAGGTTAGCTGTGGCGCTTCACAATCTATCTCCCTAACTCGCTGTCCTCGTTACAAAAGTTTTTCATCAGCAGAAGTACATAAAGCAAGAGTGACACCATTTTGCCACATGCGCATCTCCGCTTCATCACTGTTAAGTGAATGACTGCTAATGAGGTGCTGGTGGCGTCTTATGCTGAGTCTGAACAGGAACTGCACCCTTAATTGATCTACTCCCTGACAGTGCAGGACTCGGGCTGTTTCGCAGCTTTGATGTACAGTGGAAATGTTGATTGAGGAAGGTATTGGAGAAGAACAAACACGCAGACACATGCTAGCAGATTTGCACCTTTGGCAACACTTTCTTTTAAACAGAATGTATCCTCTAATTAGTCGACTCAATCTTCTGAGACTATCTAACGACGGCCATCAAGCCCTAACTTTTTCTCTAGAGTATTAAACTTTCTCACAGAATCTTGCAATTGTTTCTTTTCCACTATCCATACTTCAACTGGGTGTGACAACAACACGGCAAGATGCTTAAAAACTAATTTCAAGGGCAACGCACCAACAGGAAGCAGTGCAGCACGTGTGACCTTAAAACCCCAGCTTATTCTGCCATACAGCTGCGAACTTAATCCCATCACTGCCAGACGCAGCAGGAAGGAGATCACGCTTTGTGAACTAGGCTAATTATGTTACAGACGTGCAAACAGACACAAGACAGACGAAACAGTATATGGTGGGGGAAAATAACTGACACTCTTCATGTCTTCAGACTAACTCACGGCAATGAGGTCGCACACAATCTTCATAAAACTGCACCTTTCCATCTGACTAATCTATTTCACCTGATTAACCAAGAACAGGTGAAACAGAGATTAGTCCAGTTTTATGAACATTGTGTGTGCAACTGTATTACCTTTGGGTAGTTAGTTTGGAATCTATGCCATTTTAATTTAGCACCACACACAAAGACTGGGAAGGCACATCCTCTCAAAAACATTTCACTCTGAAATGTCTGTTGTCCTTGTATGGAGGGGGAGGGGGGGGGGGTAGGTCAGGCCTCATTAACAGACTTCTTCCAGTGTAAGTGTTCCTATGGGTGTTGTTGGTCGCTGAGGACTGGCATGCATCCGTTTTCAGGACAGCGGATTCAGCCTAAGAGCTTCCCCGAGACCTCAACTGACTGAGTGAACCGTGTTTGTTCCCGTGGTAATATTTCACAAACCAGGAAGTATGACATTAGTGAGAGCTATGTGTGAGTGTGGTGGATGATTTCTAGGAAGTCTTGCCATTTTCCCGCAGACATCTTCAAAAGAAATATGACGCGAGTGGAAATCATACTTTAACAATGAACATAAAATGCATGACGCAATAAACAAATGCCATTTGTTGACACATAAAGTGAACAATATAATTTTGATAAGCCTCAAAATAGTAGCCCTACAGCTGACACACTGTATGCATTTCTGCTTTCGCGGCTTTTTTTAAGCTTTTGATAAGCACTAAAAATAGTAGGCTTGCAGTTGACACTATTTCTGCTTTGAGGTCACCGTAAAGGGTTTCACCTGTCACAGCCTTCAACTGTGTGAGGGAAAAAGAGTTTCCATTTTAAGGAGCGGTTCTCCCACTCACCAGTGCGCCCTATAGTAGCACCGCTCAGGAAGACTCCCCGCGCCCACACAGTCATGCAAGTGGCCCGTGACTCACTGTGTGACACAACAAAGTGCAGAGGCAACCCAAGCACGCTAACTCCTGCCCACCCTCCCTCCCTATGTAGACTAGCTTGTGGCTGCCATATCATTACAGAATCCAACAATGGGATATAGGCCACTGTACATTTCTGTTATCACTTACAGGTAGATCAGTGTAGCCTTTATGGCTTTATGAATACAGGCTTTCTTTAATGGCTTTAACCCAACCATCAATGCATTTTTACTGAACTCAATAAGTTGTTGTGCAGTAGGCCTATTGTTATGCAGCAGGCCTATATTCTCAGGAATATTTCAAGAACACAATGGACTGAGTTTTTATAAAGCCAGGAATATGAATATCCATGTCACAGTAGGATACTAAAACTGCAAATCTTACAGGGCAGGGATGGTAATCGTCAAGCAAAATATGGCAGACCTAGTCCTAGTCATTTTGCAACACCTAAACACGTGGGTGTTTTCTCATTTCACATAGGCCTATCCTCATTCACTAAACGACTTTCGATCTCTTACCTAATAACCTACCTGTAGCCTACCTTTGTTGAATGAACGGATTAGTGGGCCGTGGCACAGCCGAGAAAGGACATGCAATTGAGTCATGCAAGGGGTGGGGTTATTCTTTTGTGCAATTATTTTCAAACGTAGCGTTGTTTAACAAAAATCTGCGCAAAGCTGCAGGCTGGCAAGAAAACGCTAGAGACTAATATGTTAAACTCAGACTCCGTTAGACAGTTTAAGCTCCAGTCTCACTCCATTGTAAAAAAATAAATAAAACAGTTCTGTTGAAGACACCTTCTCAGATTTGTTTCTAATGCAATCATTTGTTTGTCTTGCACGCTGTTTCTTACTCACACGCATGGGAGCAACACCGCTCACTATTGCGACGGTCAGCTTTAGATGTCGTCAGACCGATAGGAGGGGCTAAGATGTTGCAATCATTCTCAGTACAGCATCATCAAGTTGGTTCGCTCTAACAGAGAAAGGATATTAGAAGTCGTTCCACAATTGAGATCACACAGTCGGACGGTCAGGCGGAGGGGGCTCGTCTGATTTGTATTCTCAACCCCAAAGGGACTGTACTTGTTATCTAAAGGATTTCATAACAGGTGACCTAAGGGAGCGCATTCCTATTTTTGCTCAACTTTTTGCCGGACTCAACATTCTGATCCTGGCACGTCCACGAGTTTGGATAAACTAGCCAGTTACATTCGCTTCCACAAGTTTGCGTTTTCTTGTCTCAACATTACCTTGTCAGCACTGCAGTGTACAGGTCACCAACTACGTTTCGAACTTCACCGAGAGCAACAATCTTTGTATTATTTCCAGAGACCCCACTTCAGTAATCACCACGACGTCAAACAACGGATAGAAGGAAGAACTTGTTTTGGACACGCAGTCATTCAGCGGGAATATTGTGCTAGCCAGCCGGGGAACAAAGACGTCTGAAAGAACAGAAGCGAACACCGGTAACTTATTGCCGCCACCCTGACTGTGGTTTAGTGATCGACAAGGACTAATTTCTGCTTTGGATGAGAAGATAGACCCTGCGTCGGAGTTTGTGTGCACATACTCGCTCTGAAGTTATCATCAAACAATACACAGCCAGTGGTGATCCCACAAGTTACTGTACGGTGAATGGCTAAGTAGTGTGAGGATAGATTGGGGAGTCTCTTTAAACTTACGACCCAAGCTATCACTTCGTTAAGACACATCAGTTATATTTTTGGAGCGGCCCTGGCTACTTGACTTAACTTTTTGCTGGATTTTCCACCAATATTTTGGCGCACCGGGCAGAGAATGAGCTTTTGACAAGTTAGCCCAACTGAGCTGACTTGCTATTGTTCTCTGTTTTGGAGAGGAGCGGATCCCTTTGTCTTCTTACTCAAGCGAGGTAAGAGTTGTCCACACTTGTAACGTTAGTCATGCGCTCTTGTGAGAGTCCGATTTTTGTTTCATGATCGCCAGTATCTATATTTGCCTTCTTTCAGGTTTTTCTGTGTTTTATTGTACATTTAGTCATAAAATACTTTAGTTAGATTTCACAGGAACATTCTCAAACGTTTGGACTCGTAGCCTGCCACTCATAGTCGCGCTGGTGATCTCATCAAACGTGAATGCTGTGTTATTAATTATTCCGAAACAATGTTTTCATCCCACATGAAATCAAATAGTTAAGAAGAATTAATTTAATATTCCGTTTAGCTTATGCCTCGTTTTGCAAAGGGCTATATTTTAGTCAAACTCAACGATGTCATGCGGACTGGAGTCTTGCGTCATTTTTATGACGTCCCTTTTCATAGACGGGGTATATGACTCAGACAGACCGAGCAGCATTTCGAAACGGATGAACAGTAACTTGACTAATGGATGTATCAGCCTGTGTTGTTCATCTGCAACCGCTTACACTAATAATTACAAATTGCAGTGTCTCATGAAGGGGTGGGTGGAATGCATGTGTCAGATTGGTGAAGTGAGAAAATGGAATGTCAGTATATAGATTCTAAATGTATACGTGTGTATGTGTGCTCTCTGCAGATGAGCGTAAACCTCGCAACTCCCACTCTCCCTTTGCGCCTGAAACGAGTGGACTTTGAAGACCCCCACGACCCTGACGCCTTCAAATGCAAGCGCCCCAGACTGAGCCAGCCCCCCTCCCCTGGCCTTGCCCCCTGCCTCCGGCCCCTGTCTCAGAGCCATGGCCCCCCAGGCCCCCAGAAGCACTGCGTCTCCCAGATCGGCCCCTACGTCCTGCTGGAGTTGACAGAAGGCACTCAGACCTACAGAGCTGTGCATCGTGTCACAGAGCAGGAATACACCTGCAAGGTGAATAGACGCCACATCTGGAGCAGTGTCAGCAAATGTTTGCTGCTTTTTAATCAGAAAGAAAGAGTTGATGGATGCACTGCCTCATATGTTATGTGATCAACACATGGTAGAAACATTCCTGACACTGTCCCCCTAGCAAAATCCTAGATACCATCCTCCCAAAATCTTGGATGTTGCTAGGATGGCATCAGAATCATAAGTTGGTAAAAATGACCCTATGTGATGAGTTTTCCCAGATCGCATAGCATATATTTCATATATAAAAAAACAATCAGTCAAAGAGACCACATGACCAAACTTTTAAAGACTTAAGTAGAGAAACTTTCCCAACACCTGTGCACCGCCAAGAATGCCCACAGCTTTGGCCATGGATAGAGACACTATAGCTGTGCCTGTGATCTCTGTATACACCTACAACAAGCAAGGGTTGCAGTCACCAAAAGCGGTATGTTTAGAGTTTCTAAACATGACACTCACAATGGAAAGGATGCACAGCACTCCCTTAAATGTAGAAGTGGCACAAACTGCCTACAGCCATCAATCTGCACCTGCTCATTCCTGTCATAGTCTCAACAGCACATAATGTTCACTGTCAACAGAGGAGTGTCTTTCAGCACATTATACAGTTATGCACATGGCATGTAGTATTATTAGTACCAGTGTTGTTGTCACTATAGAATTAAACCCATGACTGTAGCACCACAAGTGTCCTGCTCCATATGTAGCATTTCCATATTGACCATAATGTAAATAATGTAAATGTATTTTTCTCTCTCAGGTGTTCTGTATGAAGAAATATCAGGAGCTTATCGCACCATACACGCGACTGTGTCCCCACGACAACATCTGCCGCATCTCGGAGATCATCACCGGCGAGCACAACGTCTACGTCTTCTTTGAGCGCAACTATGGCGACATGCACTCGTACGTGCGCACGTGCAAGCGGCTGCAGGAGGACGAAGCGGTGCGTCTGTTCTCCCAGATGGCCACGGCGGTCGCACACTGCCACGAAAACGGTGTCGTGCTCCGAGACCTCAAGCTGCGCAAGTTTGTCTTCACTGACCCCCAAAGGTTGGTTTGAGATTTGTCTTCTGATAATTTGTAAATGAGTTACACTTCTCATGTTGCTTGTTGACAAAAAGGATATATAGAAGTTCTTGAAGTAGACAATCCTTACCTGAAGGTGCAGAAAGTACTTGTAATTGCTTCTGTACTTGAAAAGACAGTATTTTTAACTTTTCATGTAAAAAAAAAAAGAAATCACTTGAAACAATTTGTTCCACTGAATGCTTGGACATTTCTTAGAAGATATTACGTAGGGTCCAAAACACTCACTGTACTTTAATTACACATTCTGCAAGTTCAGTGTTTGAGAGGGATTAGTCTCAGTCCAAGAGAGTGGACCGAAAAAGCTTTTTCATCAGTTCCGAGTGACTACTTCAAACAGAAGTTTTAATAACCATCCCTCTCCCTTTTTCCCCCCCTCTCTCTCTCTCTCTCTCTCTCTCTCTTCAGAACCAAGCTGGTCCTGCAGAACCTGGAGGACTCGTGCCTGCTGCAGGGCGAGGACGACTCCCTGACGGACAAGCACGGCTGCCCGGCCTACGTGGGGCCGGAGATCCTCAACTCGCGCCACTCGTACTCAGGGAAGGCGGCCGACGTGTGGAGCCTGGGCGTGGTCCTCTACACCGTGCTGGTGGGCCGCTACCCCTTCCAGGACGTGGAGCCGGCCGCGCTCTTCAGCAAGATCCGCCGCGGCGCCTTCACCATCCCGGAGGCGCTGTCGGCGCGCGCCCGCTCGCTCGTCTGCTGCATGCTCCGCAAGGCGCCCGCCGAGAGGCTGGAGGCCGCCGACATCCTCCTGCACCCGTGGCTGCTGCACGGGGCCGGCGGCGGGGCGCCCTCGGTGCCTCCGCACCTCAGCTCCAGGAACTGCGTCGACCAGGTGGTCCCCGACTCGGGGTGCGGCGAGGACAGCGGGGACTACCTTTGAAGAAAGAACTTGAAATTGACTTAAAATAAAAATAACTCAAAAAGACAGTCCTGTCACTGCTGCTCCCCCCCACCCCACCCCTTAGCCTCAGAGGAGAAGGACTTTGTAGTGTTCTCCCCCCTCGGCACCGGTCTCCTCTGGAGTTTCGCCTCCCAAGAGGGAACGAAAGCAGTGGGGGATTGCATCAGAGGCTATGTGAAGGTCAGGGCTAGAGAGAGAGGAGGAGGAGGAGGAGGAGGAGGAGGAGGAGGAGGAGGAGGAGGAGGAGTGGATTCCTCAGCTCAGCCACTGCTGCACATCGCTCCGTGTCAGGCCGTGAGTGATGTGTGAGCTGGCCTGTCAGGTACTAAAGCTTTTTTTGGGAGGGGGGGGCAGGGGGTGCAGGCAGCATCTGCAGCAGAGAAAAGAGAAGTGTTTGACTCGAGGCTGCTTGACCCCCCTTGCCCATTCCCCCACCCCCACCCCACTAAAAAAGCAGTTCAATATTTCACCTTTTTATGACGTCTGTGTGCTGCAGTCAGTAGAGAGTAGCCAAAAAAGGCTTCGGAACAAAATGAAAACAAAAAGTCACTTGCCATGTTATGGTGCATGAGCAGCCACAGAAGCAGGTTTTCCAAACTTCAGTCGTAATTCACAGAGATGTTTTGTGAAAATGCATTACGTTCGGCAGTATTCTCACAGAGTTCAGAGTTCTGAGAAGCTTTGATTTCATTGGTTGTTAAACACACTGAATTGTTGGTTAGTCTTGGTTTGACTCTCAGCTGTTAAAAAGAACTTGCAAAATCTGAGACAGCTGTCAGATACCTCTTTAAACTTGAATCCTGGAATACTTGATGCACAATTTGTGCCTTTTTTGTTATTATTGTTCGTGTTGTTTTACAGTTTACATAATTTGCAGTGGATACAAGTATCCGGATCTGACCAGTCAAAGTGCCTTTTTAAGTTGGATTGTTGACATTATTTTTTCCTCTCATTCACCTGTCTTGATGAAGGGAGTGAAATACTTAACCAAAGACTGATCACTCTCCCCAGTCCCAACTCAGAGACTGACTTCAGTGTAGCTCTTTTGAAGATCTGTCTTTGTTTTTCCTTGTGAAGGGTTTAATTATAGTTCTGTATTCTTTTGAAAGTTAATATAATTCTGTATTCTGTACAAACAAAACCTTTTTTTTTTCACTCGTAATCTGAAGACTTTGTGATGTCGTAGCCATTTCGGTGCGCATGATAACTCGCTCTCAGATTTGCAGTCCAATTCAGCAATGACCTGGGACTCACACTGTCTGTATTATGTATGCATAGTGGAAAAGGGTTACATCCCTCAAGGATACAGTGCTCTAGTTTTCCCCATTACAGCAACTTTCCATTGGATGGTAAAATGGTGTAACTAGAATCTGTTCAGCAGAACAAAGGCATTACAGTACATTTGTTGTCTTTGGTGATGCCAGCATGCAACTCTCGAGCCCTTAAGTCCATTGAAACCATAAACCTTTTTTTTGAAACTGTAAATACTTTTGTTTTGTTTTCTAAGATCACCAAAACACTACATGCTTTTTGTTCCCCATGTTTCTTCAAGTGGCTGTATTTTTAGGAAGAAAGGTCTTTCGTTGGTGCCAGTAAAACCATGGAAAATAAAAAAAATCAAAATACAGTACAAAAGTTTCACGCTTATTTCCTTTGGCAAGTGTGTGCTTGAGTAAACTAAATAAAGTGGAGTAGTGTGGTAATACTGACCAGATATCTGCAATTTCCTGTAAGATCAAAAAAGGATTAACAGTAGTTATCAAACCCCTCCATGATCACACAGAAAAAAGATGTACATTTTGAAAGTTCTTTTTGGCACAAAAACAAACACATAATTGCCATGGATTACAGTATGTTAGATCCTTTACATACATGATTATGCTGTTGTGCCTTATAGTTGCCAAAAAGATTTGGCAGTGCACACTGTTTCAGATGGACAGTAGTGAAGGACCCTAGACTTGGCTTAGTATTGGGTTCAACCAGAGGCCAAGCCAGTGAGCTGTTGATATTGTATTGGTTAGAGGAACCCAAACCCAGAGAAGGGGAAAGATGACATCATCAGGGAGTTGAAATGGCAAATGTTGCCTCATAATCCTTTACAAAGCTCTCTCGCTTCTGGCGTGGACAAATGCCTAAATATATATTTTATACACCTAATATTAATATTATTATACACATAAATGCAATATTTTGCACCTTGACGAGAGGATGTGTTTGCCTGCCTTGGGTCAAGACAAAATATTTTGTTTAGGACGGACCAAGTAACTACTGAATCAACACATGACCAAGCAAAATAAAGTACATTTCTTTATTACAGAACAAAAACATACAATCTTTAAGACTTCACAAAAGCTGCCAGTATCGTGTGAGGTGTTCAGTGTTGTTCTGAAGAGACTGCAACAAATTTTATACTGCATTTGCCAGACAAAATTATTCTCTCTTCCTTGGAGGAAAGAGTTCTGTTCTGTACTCTTCTGGAGTCAGTTTATTATAAGTTATTAGGCAGTGAGACTAAAATAAAAATCAACGTTCCTACTCTGTGTACTTTGACTTCACTCTCGCCTGTTCGTCATAGATAACATCAAACAGAACACGTCTGTCAGTAGCGTTTAAAAAAGAACCCCCACTTCCACAAATACCTGCTAGATCACAAGAATCTCTGTGGGATGCCAACACTCATCACCGCAGATGACAACAGAGGAATTCCAAAGCACCAAATCATGTCAGTGACACATACGCTGCCAGCCTCTTGCTTTTGGACATTTTGGAAGTAACCAAAAAAGAAAAAGGTCAAAAACAGCAATGGCTATTTTCATTCTGTCAGGAAGCGTTTCAGACAAATCTCCAGAGAGAGGTGGGCGACAACGGTCGCCTGTTCCACAAACACCCACTCGGGGCCACAGAGCCTAAGAGTGACTAAAAACGAAACGCCAACGGCGCTCGATTAACTCAGGGGAATGTATGTCCACACCACAGAACTCAAATACTGAAGAGACCAGCACCTACACTAACCTACTACACACTGTGTTTAGCTGCACACCTGGCCTACAAGCTGATCACATTTTTTGTCAGGGTGGAACTTGCAGCCCACTGCCCAATTCACACTACTTGACAGGGTTGTTAAGACAGAGGCTGGCTACGCTGAGAGCTGTGCTGTTTGCAACGCAAATCAAGATAAAACGCTGACAAGAAGGGGGTAAGATGCTGACAGCACGCCGCCCCAGCCGCAACCTTTCAGAGGCATCAACAAAGATGATGACTCTCCCAAACACGCACACAACCAAGTTTTCATGTTGTGATGTAACAGTTGCCTAAAGCATCTGTTTGCTAAATATAATGATAACAAAAAAAACATAATGGCTATTGATAAACAGACACACAAAAACAACAAAACAAGGAGATGATGAAACACTTTTCCAATATGACAAAAAAAACACAGTTTTGCAGCTATACTGGACAAACAGTCTTACATCAGACAATCCCTCTTGTTTGGGTCTCAATGGAATTAACATTATGGGGAAAAACAAGAGAAAACAACCATAAGCTGTATACAGCTCAAAACAAACTTTTTCACAACCTGACACAGGGGGTAGGGATTTTTTGGACTTGGAATAGAATAAAAGAAAACATGAAAACATATCAGAAATTGAGGGCATCAAGAGATTCTCATCATAGTGAGAGACTTGAAAAACAAATACCACTCACTAAGTTACAGGAGCTCTCTCTTGCAGCAAAAACTTAACATATGAACACTGTATGCAAACAATATGAATAACATTTATACGTTTAACATAACAGCTATAAGCAACACACCTAAAAGAAAAACACTTTATTTAAAAAGATATGTGAATTAGGTAATACGGACTGCACGCAAGAGGCTTTGGTGTGAGCACTGACACAAGGTGGAAAGCATACGCTGTAAACAAGATGCTACCTGGGGCTGTAACCCTTAAGGTTTATCCAGCTTGTCCTAAGAGGAGAACTCTGACAGGTTCTAACAGGTTAACCGTTACAGGTTCTCTTGTATGGATAAGCTGAATATCCTTCAGCAATTTCAGTTGCAGTTTGCAGTTTCTTTGTTGCTTTTCCACCCAAGAGTGTGCTGAAAATAACGAAGTCGTTAAAGACAACATCCAAAATGATATTACTGCAGTAATATTTGAAACAGAACATGCATATATAAAAACAACGGACATGAAAGAAAAAAACACTAGTTGAAAAAACACTACCGCTGCTCCAAAAGAAATCTGATCAGTCATCTCAAAGCGTCGCTTGATCATCAAATTCAGTTGCTGGTAAATTGTGCCCCCTTGTGGTGTCTAATAAAACTACACCGTCTGTTCCACCCGATCCGTAAATCTTTGGTATGGCCAGAATATTATGTTTGGATGACATACAAAACAAAAACAATACTGCTGAAGTTCGTCTAACACAGATGGGATAAAGGAGTAATGTAACATGGACTAAATGTGTCCAAATCCATTTCTTTAAGAGGAATGTGCACATCCCACCCAGAACTGGGGTCAGGTGCAGGACATGAAAACAAGGGCCTGTCAAAGAGAACAAACATAGAACGTCCTCACCCTGACTTATGATACTACATGTTGTAATTACTCTGCACTATTAAACATGGGAGTCTAGGTGAGAAGTCAGTGTGGACACAATCTCCCTTTTATTCCTAAACACCCTTATTGAATTGTAACAAATGTTTTTGTTTTGTCTAGTAACACACAAGCCAGATATAAACTTAAAAAAATAATAACACCCAGCACACAGCTGTGTGTATGCAAACTGGTGATAAAACATCAGTATCCCCCGACACACACACACACTTTGAAGATCTCTGGCTCACAGAGGAATCACACGAAATCATGAGGGCATCACTCAGGGTTGTGACCCAAATCCTGAGGCATGGAAGCGCAGAGGAATGGGATGGGATGGGGGGGGCGTCATTCCCAACTCTAGGCTTCATCTGCGGAGGCAGAAGGCAGCTTTAGCCTCATCCTCATCCTCACTGTGCACACACAGCTCCACACCTGCAGAACACAGGACAGTAGTTCACCCCACCACCAAGACCACACGGGCTGTCTCCACTATACTGTATGACTCAAACATTACTCAGGCGCATTACTCAGTCATTAGCTCATTTCAACACTATCATTTGTGTGGTTCTAAATGTTTTCCATGGTAAGTTTGTTTTGTATGTTTTAGCCTTTAGTCTCGTGATGATCATGTTGATGAACGCAAACAGATTGCACAAATGTGTAACATTTAAAACAATTTCACAATGTGTCAAGCAAACAAATACAAATATTGGTTAAAAAAACCAATGAGTTTTACAGTGTTATCAACAGCGGGATATTCCATACTGTGCAACCCTCTCCTATCTCTCTGACAGCATGTTCAGACTTCACAGTGACCATACTGGCACACATCCCACAGCCTCAAGATGGCCCTCTGACTACCCACAGCTTACCACATGGGACAGACTGATAAATAGCTCCGCAATACAAGGGCTCAGTCTATGAACGCACAAGAATTGAGGCCCTGTACAAGCATGCCAACCACTCGCCCACCATGTCCCAAATAATACAAGTTACAAGACAACTACAGTGAGAGCTTGCGTTCATACGGCCACACGTGTTCCCTTAATGGGCTTATTTAAAGCTGCCAGTAAGAGGGGTGTGTCCCCCTGTCTATTTGGATGAGCTGTAGAACTGTTCTGAGGTATTTTAAATGGCTCCTAATCCATTTCTGAATTGATTTTCAGGGTGCTTATGCTTCAGAACTAATGTCTGTAGGCCAAAATACATTTCTGAGAGGGTCACCATGTTGATCATAAGCATCGCACAAACATCATAAGATAACATGGTGATTGGTGAAGTTGTGTTTTGAGGTCCTCCACAGCTGGTATCTCAGATACCAACTCAAGCAGGAGACTGGATGTGACTTTAGCCACTTTCAAATCAAACCGGAGAGTTCATGCTTTTATATTTCTACAATTAGGCCATTAGCACTTGGTGTTGACAGAAGTGTGGATTCCAGTGTGGATTCCAGTAGGCTTGGGTGGAATGCGGTGGACATGAGTTTTCGTCTCACCTCTCCTCATCTATGTTCTCCTCTTCCTCATAGTCCTCGTCCAGCTCTAGATCAAGATCGTTCCCGATCCCAGAGTCTCGTGGAGCCATGAAGAGACTGCAGGTCACAAACACAAGAGAAGAGGGTCAGTGGCTAAAGCCAGAAACTGACACAGTCATGAGTGGACGTTGTATTACCATATCTAGTGCAGAGCCCGTTTCTTCGTATAACATGAAATATGGCACTGCACACACTTGTGCCATTAGGATGACAGTGACACCCACCAAATTTGAGAGCAGTCGGATGAGTGGTTCGAGAGTTATGCGTGGAACAGACAGACAGTGTGACACACAGACAGAAGTTTCTTGCATTTATAGATACATAAGTGAATAAACTGAATATTGCACAGCTTCATTGAAATATGACAGCTAATGACTAAATGTGACCCTGCAAAGTGAAACCAGTCGTTTCTGTAAAATTTACAAAATTAAGTTCTTGTGCTCACGTGAACGGCCATACACTTTTGTTTTCCAACGATATGTATATCGAGGGTATTACACAAACTATCGCTAAGATAACCTCATCCAAAGTTGACATGGTTCTGTCACGATATGCCAGAAGAGGAGAAATCACCTTTTTAAGCAGCGTGGACAACGGGAATGACTGCAAATGTGTTGAATCTTCGCCGGGTTTAACAGTCAAGACGTATGTTTTTCCGTGAAATTAGTTCACCATATGAAACTGTATACTGTCGAATTATGCGAAAACGTAACATTCAACATTTTAACCAGGGAGTTTGTTTATTGTGGATTTTCTCAAAATAACGTTGTGCGCAAAGCGACTGATTTCACTTTGAAGAGTCACAAATGAGTCACAAATCATTAACGAATGTTTGAATTTCCCCAATCATAATATAGCTGTGTGAGACCAATGCCCTTTCGCCGAACATGTGCTCTGTTACATACAGGTTTTTGGTAGCCTGGCTATCACCAGACTAAGCTTTTGATATTGAACATTAGTCTGGGGAGTCTGAGCTTTATTTCTACTGCACAAGAGGCAGGATCAATGGGCATAGTTCAAACGACTTGTTGTGCATTTGGATAGTCCTTGCTTGAACCAATCAGACCAATGATTCTGGTGGGCCTGGTGGATATGCCAGTTTGTGATTGTTGTTGTCCAGCAAACAGGAAACAGGAAAGATAAATGTGCAGGTTTCCAGCCTGAGCTGCGGGGCAAAATCCAATCGCTGGCAGATCAGGCTGGGTTTACCCAGTCTAGGTTTTTGGTCCAACATTATGTATAACAGTAACTACTACTGTTCCATATATTTTTACAAAGCTTCTTTCTAAACTGAGCATCATTTCACCAAAAAGCAGCGTGTACCTGACTGAGCGGCAGGTGAAGAACACGATCCTCTTCAGCTTCTTGTTGTAAAAGAAGTAGTTGAAGGACCACAGGTTGCCCTCCTCACCGTAAGGGTCCGAGTCCAAGTCAGGGTTATAGCTGTCAGGACACAGATAAACAGACAGAACGCTTAACAATGTCATGCAAAGACATGCAGAGGGAAATAATAGCCATTCTGAAGGCTAAAGACCCTCCATCACACCTGGGGCTCTATAAAGACACTGGCCCAAAACAGACAGGAGTGTAAATCCTTATATTAATACATCGTTACATTTTTCGTTGCCGTGTCTTTGTTTCATGAAATCTTGCCAGATCGACCTAGTAACCGTTTTAGAAAAGCAATAAGCCGCTCGAGTCTGTGGTTTATACTGAATTTAGAACAGCTTTTTTTTTTTAGAACAGGGTTTTAGGCACTCCGCTTCGCGTCATGCCTAACAGGGATTATTGCTTAATTAAAGTTTGTCCTTTCAACACAACTGCATGAACCATACCTGTAAATGTCACACTCAGAGAGGCAGATCTCTGTATCGATGGCCTCCCACAGGAGAGGCTGCAGTCTGCTATAGGCCTCTCCTGCTGCAGCAGACAGACTGCTATTCACAGCATTAAACACCTGAAAGCACAAACATGTATTATTTTTTTTGTTATTTCACATTTCACATTCACCAAGCACAAGCTTATACCTTAATCTGAATTGTGTGCTCCCTGCGAAACAAACACATCACCTCAGTGAGACAGTGAGATGTCTGAGTATTGCTATTTGTTACTACAATGGTATAATAATGAGTTACAATACAACCTGTGGAGAATATGTGTCATTACTGTGATACATCGGCGTGACATAGAAACAGGCCTTAGTGTGTGACTCATTGTGTGGCAATCATACCCAGTTCAAGCTGGGCTCTCTGCTGAAGTCGTGCCCTTTGGTCCGGCTAAAATCATAGTCTGGGCGGAAGGACTCATTAAGGGTGGCAATCAGGTAAAAGAGTGTTTTCCTGCTGCACTTGTCGGATAGTGGACCTTCGCCTTCATCTCCACTCTGACTGTGGCTCAGCCTGTAAGGACACATAACGTTCCTGAAATTAAGATATTGTTCATAACTTCACTTCACAAACAGAACAACTCTACTTAAGACCCAAAACCAATGTGTACATTGTTGTGCTATGTTGACAATATATTTGAATCCACTCACTTATTGGGGCTAATGCCTGCTGTTTGAGGAGGTGACAGGGCCTCCAAAACGTGAGGAAGGCCCTCTTGACAGAACTGCTTGAACATCTGCTTGTCCTCTCCTGCCATTTTACAAGAGTAGCTCTCGATTCTGCAGGGCAGACACATTTGTGTGAAGGAAATAGACCATGATAAGTCAAAGGGTGATACAGTTCAGTCGTTAAGTGTGATATTTTATTCTAATAGCTGAATAGGTATACCAACCGGAGTTGGATCTCGCTAAAAAATCTGCGTTAGTCAAATAACACCAGTGACATATCCTGTGAACTCACCGTCCAATGATCTGACAGTCCCCTGTCTCAATAGTGAGCTGGGAATTGATGGCTTCAAAACTTGAATTCTCTAAAAGTTTCATTTTTCTTTTCAATACGTCAAAAGACAATGGTTAAGGGTAAGTAGACAGATCTGTGTTACCTGATATGCCTAGAATAGCTAACACGACCTAGTTAACTGTCAGACCCCAAACAATAAAGGTTTACGTTGGTTGGTGGTAACGTTAGCTAGATAGTTGGCCTAGCACTGACCTTTCGGTTACACCATCAATATTAATTGACACAGTAATTATCTCACAAGATACATCTACCCAGCGAACAATGTCGCACAGACCAGTTCAAGAAAGCGTAGCAGTTAAACTTTCCAGACGTATTAACCTTTGTGGAACTTGAATAAACAGTTATCTAGCTAAGTTAGCCCTACCCCAACAAACAAACCCCAGCAGCGAACACAGCGGCCCGTTACAATCTGAAACTCAACCTTCAGCGACGCAGCAACGGAGCAAGATGCAAATCTCTTTGCAGTGCAATTTAATTCAGATACACATATAATTCCTCAAACCTGTTAAATTAAGGACAACTTATATGTATTTGTCGACCGCTTATTGCACTTCGATGTCTAATAAATATGTCTTCCTTTTTACTGTGGAATTTCCAATACCTGCCATTAAACAAGCTAAAGTTAATTGGAAAATTCTTCATCCCAGCTTCTAAAATCGGTACTCTAAAAGAACTTCGATGCTTCTCTGAGTCTTTGTATTCGCAGATTATTTGAATTAGTCTTGACCAGAAACAGCGATCTATCTGACTTTCTCGTGAGAAACACTGCTACAACAAAACGTCGTTAATTTCCGGAAGCAACTTCACAGCATTGCTATCAAAATAAAAGCTATCAGGCGCTATTATGCAGAAGAGTTTCTATCTTTTGAAAGACCCATAAATCTCTATGTAGGCTAGTTGACAGGCGATTGGAAAGGTTGAAAGGACAGCAAGTACCCAAAACCTAGATAGCCTAATATTCTCTTTTATCTCTTGAGATGTTGATGGTTCAGGCTATACTTGTTTCATACAGTTTCACTCTGATATCTTGCATTCAGTTGTGGTCAGAGGAGTTCCATTTCCCATCATTAAGCTTACTGAGCATTACATTTTTAAGTGACAGGGACGAAAACTAAAACAGATGCAGCCCATGGGGGAAATACACATATTTTTTTTCCCAAAATCAAAGGCCTTTCAATTTACCCTACTTTCCACAGTATCCACAGTTTAATTGTAATGCATCCAAATCTACTGGGCAAATTACAAAGCTTTAAATGTAAAAGTTGCTGCACTGCCTTCACATGCATCTTGATCATTGTAACAGCACCACAAACAGGATGAAATGTGGTCAAATGTGACCAAGTGTGTCTTCTTTTGAGCCTATCTTTATTCATGCATTTTTTAAAGTGTGTGTGTGTGTGTGTGTGTGTGTGTGTGTGTGTGTGTGTGTGTGTGTGTGTGTGTGTGTGTGTGTCACAATCTAGGCTATCTATCTATCTATCTATCTATCTATCTATCTATCTATCTTTTGATTCGAAAATGTGAAAACACTGTAGTGATAACTGAAGCATAAATTATCCACAATATATTTTCTGTTTTGTAAGCCTTTTATGATACATCTGATGATCTAACGTAGCCTAGTGATAGGTGGTAATCCAAAACTGGAAGTGAATTAATTCTAAAAATAAATATGTCAATTGATAGGTGGCCTGTATTGTTTATGTAGATGAGTACATTTTAACTCCTAGCTGAGCACAACTTTAGTTGTGAAATACGGTACCAAAATTATCACAACATCCGTTTCTGGCCATTATTGTGATATGTCACATTGTTGTTTTCATCGCTTAACACTTCCTCATCGAAGAAATATTATATTCGCCACAGGGTGGCGCTTTAACAGCACGCTGACTCTGTGTCCCCCCCGCTAAAAAGTCGTTATAAAGTTTGTTTTATAGGCTATTAACTTCCTGGAACACTGCCTGATTATAGTTATGATCATCGTTATGTTTATTGAAAAATGCAAATGACAGTGAATTTTGGAGTGTGTGCCAGTGTCTTAACCGGTTAAACTACAAAAGTTTAGTGGCATTATTGCCCTGATATATCTAACTTCTGATTATGTAGTAGCCCAGGTACGCTATGACGGACTTACAGATGAGAATCTAGCACGACGAAGACGACACGAGCGTCAAGCGCAAGATAGCAAATACTTCCTGATGATGACTAGTTTCACTTTTATTTTTGGTCGCTCGAGCAGTTTGCAGTTGCGCTTCTTGATAAGACCATGACTAGGTAGCCTAATCTTAAGGATTGTGTCGTCTGTCCACATCTGCACCAGTTTCGGGTAATCGTTGGGACTTTGTTCTTCACTAAAGAATGTGTCTTGTATTTATTTCCTAATTGGGAATACCCAGGAACAGTTTCGAGCGACTGTCATTTTTTTGGAGGCTAGAGGCTATGTAGTTGGCTAGCCTAATTGCTAAACCTTTCTGTGATCAAAATCTTCAGCAGTATCTGCCTTAAACTCTTTCTGCTGACAGGATATTTCTAACTCGACTGTTGTTGTTGTTGTTTAAGTTAGTACAGGATTATTGTCCATGTGAATGGCAGCCCCTGGAGTAGCAGACGGGTTAAAAGAGGGTAAGAGAACAACCTTGTGTGTAAATTGTGTAGACCTAAGGGTACATATTGATGTGAGCGAGAAACACATTTACAGTAAACTGCATGAGAATACGTTGCGTGTTCTCCTTGGGTGCTAGGGTCATTTTCTCAAAGAGAAAGTAATTTACGAATTTATTGTGTTGTCTTATCCAGCGGAGGACTTGGCTGTACAGCTAAGTGAGGCCATTGGTTGTGGTGATAGAGATGAAGCCAAGCAATGTGCCGAGAAACTCGCTGCTTTATCACTTCCTGTGTCCATCAAGGTAGACCAGAAGGCGTACCCCCAAGATATGATCCGGTAAGTCAGAAGTATTTATCAAGTTGTTTTTCCTTCAAAGTTTAAAACCCGACGCATTTTCTATACTTGTTCTGTTGTTAACCCACAGTCTGAAAGTGGGAGTGGAGGATGCTGAGTTGGACTCCTACATCCCCATCACAATGATGGTAACAGTGGGCATCACTATAGCAGAGCTGAAAATAAAGGTGAATTGTGTCTATTGCTTGTTTAAAAGAGATCATTATTGTGCTAGGACAGCACAGACACCACAACTTTAATGATTTATTTGATAATATAGTTTAGTGAGCTATATCACCCATAGCAGGCATTATGAATGCCTAATTGGGGACATGAATCTCATATTGTGTTGCATTCCAGGTGAAAAATGACTTTGGTTTCCACCCCTCTCTTCAAATCTGGGTAATTGGAAAGCGACTAACGAAAGACACAGACACACTTTACAGTCATGGGGTGAGCAAGGACGGGGACCAAGCCTTCCTCTTCATCAAGAATGCCAAGGCTGTCAATCTCAGCCGTGAGCAGCAAAGACAAGAGGAGCAGCACCAACAAATAGATGGTGAGACAGAGACTCCCATTCGTTTTGGTAATTTCACATTCATTAACATGTAACGACAATGAATGTGTAAATGGACTGCATTTATGTAGCGCTTTCTGCTCTTCCAAGGCATTCATAGCGCTGTACAATTTCATGCTTCACATTCACCCTTTCAGGGGCGCCTATAGGAATGAATGCTATGGTACTCACACCCATCTACCAGCCCCCCTTCCACCACAACGAAACATTCAAAGCATTGTTCATATTTGTCCGTTTCCTGATTTTAGGTTTGTGCGTTGGTCAGCTAAAAAGTTGCCTGCATATTACTAACAATATTCCTATGCAAAATCTGTACAACAACCTTCACGCCCAACAACAACCTATTAATTTGGGCAACTTAATACAGCCCTATAAATGTTGAAGTTACCTTTAGTTTTGTTTTAGTTTAGGCTACCAGTATGTATGGCTTTAATAAACAGCATGTGAGCTTCAACATCAGTAAGCATTCATTTAGTATACCCTAGCTGTAAAGGCAAGCAAACCAAATGTGCCTACCTTGTTCTTGCCCATCTGAAATAAAACTTCTAGATTTGCTGCTGCCTCCATCCTTTCTATTTTCGTTGTTTACAAAAACGTTTTATAGCCATGATGGCAACAAGTAGCCTGGCCTACAACTTCTGTAATTGCTGTGTGCATGCACCATTATTCTCTGTTCTGCAAAACAAAAGGTGTGTTTGCGTATAGTTCTGCATTAAGTGGATTTTGGTAATGTACTTACTTTACAGTACTGTCATGCAGTTAATGGGATACTTTGCAGAGTTGGGAATGTATGGTAGGCCAATTTGGTGTGAATACCCACACACACAGGGGAAATTTTCTCTTGTTGTTGTGTAGCCTGATGGTACGCACACGTGTCTGGCCGTACACCTGTGCCTGCACCCACTTACTCACACACTCACACACACTGATGATGGAACCTAACATGCAAGGTGCCAACGTGCACATTGGGAGCAGTTTGGGGTTGTCTTGCTCAAGGACACCTTGACAGGGTTAGGAGGAGTCGGGCTCGAACAGCTAATAACTATGCATGCATGAAAGTGTGTGCACGTTCTGTTGTTCTTTCTGTAGTTAAGGGATTGTTTTTCATTGTAGATTATGAAAAACATGGTAGATTGATGTAGATTACATTGTAGATTAACACACATCTGAAAAGAATACCCATTACAGAATGTGTTGTCTCTCAATGATATAAACCAATAGAGAAAAAAGAAGGGCAATATCAGAGTTATGTATGGTATGTGTGAAATGCCTGTGCTATGCTTTCATAGATATCATTGTAACCATGGCGAGGAGCTCACTGGAACCCAGGGGAACAGGTCCTCCTGTGGCCACCAAAGCCAAGCAACGCCCACCACCACTGCTTCCGAAGCCACAGGTATGGGTGTGACACTCTCTCTCTCTCTCACACACACGCACACGCACACACACACACACTGAACTTTAATGCATTAGGAAGTTGATTAGGAAATATGTGTCTAATGAGATACGGTATTAGTCATATGCCCATCTCTTATTTGACTGACTTCCATGTGTGCATGTGTGTGATTGAACAGATTGGCTGGTCGTGTCCAATGTGCACGCTTGTGAACAAGCCCACCCGGCCTGGCTGTGAAGTATGTGCTTGTGAGAGACCTGCAGACTACAAAGTACCAGCCTCGTATAAGCCCGACCAGGACGAGCTTTCCCGAATACAGTCTGAGCAGGAGGCCAATCTGCAATACCGGAAGGTAAACAAACAAAGGTTTTCAATAAATATTCAATATTCTATTTCACTCTATTGCAGAATTGGTTGTTGTTGTTGTTGTTGTTGTTGTTGTGTCTGTCTGCCTGTCTGTCTGTGTGTACGATTCCAGGACTGAGCCCTGGATGACAAAAAAGTTCCAATTTCTTTCATCATCAATTTCAGAATGTATCAGATGTTTTCTTTGCCTCTATGGGACAGGTCGTGGAGGAGCAGCGAGCAATGAATTTTCGCGATCACCTTGAAACAGATGCACATAATCTCATAAACAACAACGAGGAACTGGACTGTCCTATCTGCTTCACCACCATAGAACCAGGAGAGGGTGCTGTGTTGAGAGAGTGTCTGCATGGCTTCTGCAAGTATGGAAAATCTGAAGTCATTGTTATTGTGAAATATGCGGACCTCCCCATGTCTTCAAGAGGCATTTCTTTGAGACTGCTCTCTTTCTTGCTCCACAGAGACTGTCTGAAAGGAACCATCATCAACAACATGGATGCTGAGGTGAAGTGCCCTTACGTATGTAACGACTACTCCTGTGGCTACAATCTACAAGACAGAGAAATACTTTCAGTAAGCGTCATTTTTCACACTATATTAAAATCACAGAAGTTACATTTATCATTATGAAAGGTCACTTCTCACAGGTAATTTTGAGGTGGTGATAGATTATATTAGATTGGCAATTTGATAATGACATTCCCAAAAGTATTTGTGTAAATAAGGACAATTGACATTAATAACTGAGTGTGGAGGACCCTTTTGATGTAGCAGTACAACTGTTCCTATAGATTATTTCTGAAATGTATGTTTTTGTTGGTATTTGGGGGTGCCCCCTGCCCACATTAAGGCCTTGCTGTTTATCTGGTCATGTTGCTGATGTGTAAGTGTGGTGTTCCAGCTGCTGTCTCAGGAGGAGTACCAGAAGTTCTTGGAGCTGAGGCTTAGCATCGCCGAGTCGCGCAGTGAGAACAGCTACCACTGCAAGACTCCTGACTGCGCCGGCTGGTGCATCTACGAGGATGACATCAACGAGTTTACGTGTCAGCTCTGTCAGGAAACCAACTGCCTCCTCTGCAAGGTTTGCAGTTCACTGTTCCATCCACTGTATGCTCACTATCAGACGAGTGGAATCTAGAGCCATTCCAGCGTTTGGTGGCTTGTAGTTCTTGGGTCTTGGGAGTTTTCTAATGCCTTTTCTCTCTGATCTGAGAGGAGACAGCATTGAACATCGATGACTCCCTGCTATCAGAATACTTGTATCTTGTGTAAGACAGATGGGCCATTCAATCAGCCAGTAAACCATTCAATCATCTTTGATTAAGTCGGAGACGTCCCTTGTTTAGATAAAGAAGATGTCAGTGTTTTTGTTACTTACGGAGTAACAAATAGAAAATGTTTTTAAGCCTGACATTAACTGCTGTGGTATAAATCCCTTTGTTTACTCCTGTTTGGCATCATTATTCGTCTAATGGTTGATGGAATGGGGAGATCTGTTTTGCAAGACTTTTGACTGTGAAAGTCTTTATGTCCAATGAGACTCCATGAGGGCATTTTTTTGATGTTGTAATAGTGAACTGGTGTTTATCGTTAATGTAGTGTGACGTGTTAATAGCACTGGGTGATCTTCCCTCAGGCCATTCACAACAACATGAACTGCAAGGAGTATCAAGACGATCTTCGCGTTCGAGCTGAAAATGACGTTGCAGCCAAACAGACAGCTGACACTCTCGAGGTACGAAACACCCCATATCCTGGGCTAAAGGTGACCAATAAGGAAATCCTTATCTGTATCTTGTCTGTGTTACTGTTATAAGGTAGACGTGTTTTCCTTTTCCAGGCCATGCTACAGAATGGGGAGGCCATGCACTGCCCCAAATGCAAAGTGATTGTGCAGAAGAAGGACGGCTGTGACTGGATATGCTGCATCATGTGCAAGACTGAGATCTGCTGGGTCACCAAGCAGGCGCGCTGGGGTCCAAACGTAAGACACTGCACACGCGCGCACACACAACACAAACACACGCACACAAACGCACACACACATATACACACACAAACACATACTGTATGAATATGCATATACCCACAATCTCTAAGGGGTCTATTTCCATTGATAAGGAACGTCTGGAAAAGTTAGGATCACCTAGGATCTTGCTCATGGTATTAAATTAGTGAAACAATTTGCCAAATTTGCCGTTATTACGTAAACCATAGTTCATTTTTCCTCATTGCCTGACTTTGCTGGTCATTGCCCATCAATGAAATGTGAGCCTTACAGAGTATTCCAATGATATTCATTTCATGGTGGAGGTATTCTGTGCTGCTTTGACCGGATTGCTAAATCAATAACTACTGTGAACATGTAAACGTGACTCAGTCGTGTGCTTCTGTCCCTCCACCCGCAGGGCTCAGGGGACACCACAGGAGGCTGCAAGTGCAGACTGAATGGTGTGCTCTGCCATCCCAACTGCAACAACTGCCATTAATCCGCCCATGCTCATATCCATGCACACACTACTGTAGTGGCGTAGCGAGGGGTCGGGTGGAAAAGTGGGCCATTTTACCTTCCCTCCATTAGCCTAAAGTAACATCCTCAAAAATCTGTTACTTTTTCTTTTTAATCAAGGGAAACTTCATAACCTCCGGTTGTGACTGCTCAGGGACACGGAATGATTCTTTTCCTTTTTCTTTAAATCTGATCCCACCAAACAGTGATTCAAAGATGCTGAATGAGGTCTATGAGAACAGAGATGGCGTAGGGCGCGCAGAGTGCGGACACGTAGTGCATTACAGTATCAACTACTCTGAGGAGACGGCCCCAATGAGAACACTACAGCACTAGGTGAAGGGCCGTCGTTGTGACACACCTCGGAGACTTACAACACTTTCAGTGCCGTGACAACCAAAGAAACGTTTCAACGTTTAGCTAGAGAATTATGTCGACACATTGAAATAGGCATTAGTGCCCTTTCTTTAAACACTTCCTCATTGGTTTACGAAACTCCACTATCTTTTATGGGATTCAAATGAATGCGACTATCAGCAATGAGGTAGAATCATTGTAGCGTTTAGGAAGAGATTCTGCTGTTATGGTTCTATTTTTCTGTGTATATTTCTCTAAGGGCCTGGTTAATCTTGATGTCTTTGTAATTGTCAGGTGTTTGTCAGTGAAAAAGGGAACATGAGACAGCGATTGCTCTATCAGTTTAATCCTGTGAAATGTAAATAAGATAGACTCTTAGGGCACATTCACACTAGACCATTTGGTCCGGACCCAAACTGACATCTGGACTGATGGTTCGGTGATTTTTGCCAATATGAACACATAAACTGGCAACTTTGCCAAGTGATCATGTAATGTGAACAAAGATCATCTGGATCAGGGCTGGGATGGTGTTTTGTGTGCTTTGTCTTTAAAGCAACACAATGAATTTTATTTTGCCTTAAGGTAATGGCTTCAAACTAATTTTATTGCCTCACTGACTTACAATAAGGAGTTTCTGATAATGCCAGTGTGCAGAAGAATGGTATTGTGCTGTGTAACGTTGTTGTAACATTGTGCGGGTAGGGGCATGACCCTTTTCGTTTGTTGTTAGTTGATTACCCCCTTAGCAGTAAACATCTAAAACAAACAAAAAAGGGAATTCCTATATTACGTTACTTTAAGATAACTCTTCTTTCTCCCAAAAGGAGAAATACATCTTAAAGGTGTTTTAAAGTGTAAACAACCAGGCCCTGAAGCAGTGAATTCAAACAGGAAACTGAAATTGAACAATTGGGAAAGAACATCCAAGTATACTTCAATTCAAGTGCATACAGATGGTACAAGTATATTTCAGTGTGGCAGCAATGGCTTATCACAAACATTCAGACTCATATGAAGGAAAGAAAACAGTTCCTGATCATCTAAGATTTTCTGGGTATTTATTTCCATACTAAGGGCCACAAAACCTGGAAATGACCACAAAATGGCAGTAGAAGTTAGAATTTAGTTATGCTTCTTATTCCATTACCTTAATTAGTTTGAAGTGAATACAGCATTTGTTTCATGCAACAACTAAAACATACAACCAAATACTAAAGGTGACCTAATGTATACTGTCCTTTAATTGTATAATGTCTTCTCTTAGGACAGCTGTTTGCACTTTTTTTGTAAAATTGAAGAAACAAATTAAAGAACATATTTTTTCTGATGTGCTGATGTTCTTGTTATGAAATGCTTTGACTTTCAGATTTGATTGGCATCAAAAAAGTTCCCAAAGATGTCAAAGAACATTGTCTTAAAATATTTAAATGGTTAAGCACTACACCGCTATAGTGAACTTAACTGATATCATCTATTAACTCTATATCCTCCATTTCAGCCCTTGTGTAGTTTTTATGAGATTTCATACATTATAACCAGCACAGCACCAGTAAAGTTACTATCTACAATAAACTCCACACAGGCATTTACAGAAATAACATTATAGACATCCAAATATATATATATATATATATACTTTGCTTGTTTTCATTTTATATCAACTTTATTGTCCATATATTAAGGATTAAACTATGACAGTGGTTAATATGAGAGGTACCACTCCTCTGCAAGCCACATAGTGCAATGAGCGAAGCATGAGGTGTGTTTTAGTGCAAATAAACCAACAAAATAGTCAAAAACTCCAAAGTTCCAATAACTCAAAACAGGCTAGCTTGTTCAAAGACCTATTACATCAAGTCACTTCTGTGAGGAGTGTGTATTTGAAACACCAAAGCTGAAAATGTTCAGCTGTGTTCTAGTAAGACCAAGGTTTGTTACAGATGTCTGAAAAAGAAAATGGTGTGTCAAAAAAAGCATTTAACCAAACTACCCTGTGTTTTACCTACAAACAGCTTGAAACAGACAAATCCTATATTCATTGGTTTTATCTTAACAGAACAAAAACAAGGCTCAGCATTAATCATCATTCCTATACATACATATTTATCCATTATCCATTACAGGGGTTAACCTGTACAAAATATATAAAAGTAAAGTTACTTCGAAATGATGGCATTTAAACAGGAAAAAAATGCTCTCAGAAATGTTTTTGGTCTCAGAATATTAGTGTTATGTGTGTAGTGAAATCGGGATTCTTGACTTCAACATGTTTTTGATGATATAAACTTACAACTGGAGAATGGTGAATTTTGAGATTAGGAGATGACCCAATCACTGAACCATATGGCAAACCATCCCATAAGACATTATAGTTACTGTACCTCCTCAGATAGACCCGAGCCCTCGAGTTTCACTTCATTATCTCATCTCTCTCCTTTGTCCAACTCTCATGTCACCAGCTATTTCAGTCTTTACCAACAACTTCTGAGCTGTAGAAATGACCACGGTGTTAAACGACACCGTAAATAATACCGAAACAAAACAAAAAACAGAAAGCGCATCTTTAATCTCTGTAAGCATGATATTAATCATGTCTATACTTGCAGACGGTATATATTTACAAATATATAAATAAAAAGACGAAATGTGTGTTTTTTTTTTTTTTTTGTCTTTCATACTCTTCAAATTAATTCATGATGGTCTTTTATAACATAAGGGCAGGCAAAAATGGTGCTGTGGAACTTCTATGGGCTGTTCAGTCCTCTCATCCATCCATCCATCCATCCATCCATCCTCTAGACACTCGATCCATCCGCTCTGTTCTGTCTGTTCTTTTTGCCTCCTTTCAGGGAAAGAACTGTAAGTCCAGCTTAGGGGCCCACTCCAGAGCCGAGTTCACCACGGCCAGGGCGGCGGCGCCGAGGGCCACCGTGAGGCCCATGACCGCCAGCCGGACGAAGCGGCGGGCCGAGGGCCGCACGGACACCAGCGCCCCCTGCTTGGCGTCCATGGCGGGCGCACTCTGCTGCTGCTGCTGCTGCTCCCGCCGCCGTCGCCTCAGCACGGAGTCCGGGCGCTGCTGAGTGGACGCCAGCTCAAAGTCCTTAAAGGTGGAGGACGCCGTCCTGGAGAGAGGGACATCGAACCACAGCAGAGCGTTTAGATAATAAGCGCGTGGAAAGATATGCAGTATTAAGCAACAGTATATAACAGTGACACCAGTCAATGGAGTAAACAAGATATTTTAAGGGAACTCAGGAACTTCAAAAGGAACTTTTTTTTTCCACTACAGGAAGTTATACGTTTGGTATACGTTTGGCTACTATTTCAAGTATTATATTTTAGAAAATCTCTCACAATTGGGAGGTAGAGTGACAGAAATAGAACTGAATTGTAACTGGCACTGCAGCGAAAGTTAAGCGCTAGTGTGTGAGGTAGTAAAAATAGAAAACAATGGAAGCTAAGAAATCCAACATCGGTAGCAGAGTGTGCCGCTCCCATATTGGCGCCAGTGTCTGGTGGGCTTAATCAGGTGTTCTGTGTGGTCTGTGGAGACAGAGGTTATGGTGTGTGGGGTGGGCGAGGGCAAGGGCTCACTGTTGGCTGCGTTGCAGGGTGGCCTCGCGGGCCAGCTCAGACGGCGGGAATTGGACGAAGAGGTCTCCGGCGCGGCTGATGAGGATCTCGTAGGGCAGGTCCTGAGGGATCTGGGACAGCAGGTGGTGCACAGACGCCATGTCGCACTCACAGTCCAGAACCTCCTCCTCACGGTACAGCACAATCTACCGGCACACAAGGAGAGAGGGTTCATCACTATTTAAACAACAGAACCAGAAATGTAAATAAAAAAGAACAAACGTATTTCAGGTTATCCCAGTAATGTACAATAAGAACAACATATTTCAGGTTGTCCCTGTAGTGTTCAACGAGAACAACATATTTCAGGTTATCCCTGTAACCTGTCCCACTGTCCAACAACAGCCCGCTGGGTAGTGGGTGTATAATCAGGTGGGGTGGGAGGAGGGGCGGAGCTGTGTTGCATCCTTCCAAGGGGGCTTCTGTTCATAAAATGCTAAATGATCTCCAAATCAAATTCTATATTATATATGTTGAAAACAGAAATGGAGACGGTTGAGATTATAGTAATCAGTAATGCAGAGAAGGGCACTAACTGACGAAACAATCAACTTGCATTCACTGTCCCGGGGAGTCACCAGAAACAGCCACTGGTCTTAACACGAGTGTGTTAAGCCTGTGTGATTAGACATTAACTACCCCAGTGTGCTGTTGTTGGAGTGCTGGACAGGTTACAGGGGTCAGGGCCAGTGATTGACAGCTGGCCACCAGCGTCCTGATTCTTGCCAAGTAAATCCCACCAGTTCTGATCCCCATTAAGACATGGGTCAGCTGACCGCTGGGTCTCAATCTGCCTCAGTAATGCCCCCACCCATATGACGGAGCAAGAGGTCATCTTTGAAGCCACAGCCAGGCCTCCGGCCATCAGTGACGCGGCAATTGCGTGACCTGTCAGATACATCTTAAGATAATGCGTGGTCCCGTCCTCAGAGGAGTTTAAGGCAAATGTCTTAAAATAGCATCTAAGTCATCTGTTTTAGATCAAAACAAGATGAAAAAAATCTTGCGAATCAAAGGATCTAAGGCAGATTTAGCTGGACTTTTACCTGATATCACAGCAAACTGCACTTACCACAGCAGCAAAATATATTGGCATTAAAGGGTGGCAGGCCAAGAAGAAGTCGTACAACCGCACAACATGGCGGAAGTCAGACAAGACGTGACCAAACCAGGTGATGAGCCAGCTCAGAGCAAATATGGTGCCCACCTCCGCCCTAGAGAGATACAGGGAGACACACACACACACACACACACACACACACAACACCAAACTTAGTACCCAACAGTGGTCAGGCACAACATTCTCTATTAAACATGCTGAGAAGGAAATGTGATTAGACAATAAAAAAAGAAGCCTCTGGATCATTACGTAAGGATGGCTAACTTCGTTCAGACATCATGTGGCACAAAATTGGTAAACTGCTGTGTGCTGCCCACAATACCAATCATTAACTCTGATTCTTCACAGTCTGAACACATTACACACTAAACACAGCCATCAAGAACACAGCGTTTTGCAGCCTCTGCATTTTAGATCCCAGGGCTATTTTCCCTCCCCACATCATGTTTCACTTGTGAGGCAGATTTATCATCATTCAAATCAATAGACTGGACTAAATGCACTTACTGTTCCATGAAGTCGTGCACCTCAGGATTGACCCTGTCTATTATTGGCATCAAGTAGTTCAGTATGTGTTTAGTGTTATCCATAGTAGGGTCCATGAAATCCCTGTGTGAGCAAATAGTAAAGATTGATTAAGCACAGCCTGTTGTTATGCCGTTTATGGTACAGTATAGATTAACTGTTGAACACCTCAGTGCTCCCCAGCTCTCTCTTTCCTACATATGGTGGGAGGGAGGCCTTTGTTATGTGAGCCCAGTGTGTGTAAGCTGTATGAGACCCCGAGGGTGGACTGACCCCCGTGTGAGGGACCCCAGATGGGTGAAGCGCTAGTATGTGGGGCACCCTGCAATGGGAGACGTACGACTGAGGGATGCGTGAGGGTTGCCTGTGTGTGTGTGTGTGTGTGTGTGTGTGTGAAGCACATGACTGTGCTTCCAAATAGGCAGGGCAATGTGACAGAGTGTCGTGACTGCAGACAAGAATGCGCTTGGATTGCCATACCAACAGGCCTGCTTGTTTGGTGATGCAGTGAGAGTGCAGGTTTAGTACCCTGTATAGGCTACCTGCCTGTCAGTTCACATCCAGCACAATGTATTTTGTGCAGGTTTTGGGTTTCGTTCAAAAGTGCAACCTGTGGCTTACATTATCAAATGACCCTCTGGGGAAATATCTGCCTTGCTATAGACCCTGGTATGAGGCTGTGTTGGTGATGGCTCTCGGCATTCGCTACAGTGACCACACTCATAATTAGTAACTACCTCATGACTACCTGAATCAAGGAAAATGGTTGGCGCACCATCTCATATTTTGCACTAAGTGTCCCAAATAGTTTTGATTTTTCAGTATTTTTAAGGTCTCCACACAAAGGCGTCGACATCAGTGTTGTGCATTCCCCTTTCCACATTAGATTTTGTTATTTTTAAAACAACTCCTCACACCAGCATTGAACTCTGCCACCATAACCATGTTGATTACAATTGCAATATTTTTTGGCATCACTCAATGAAATCCATTGTTTATCAGATGCTCATCAGTTAAGAAGTTCTAAGAAGTTCTTCACCCTCATTCTACCCCCAATGAAATAAGAAATTAGCCTGGCTATCACTAGACCAAGCTCAATCTTTTAAGAGGGGAGTCTGCTCTGTATTTTCTACTGCACAAGAGGCATGATCAATGGGCATAGTTCAAATGACTCTGTATGTATTTGGATAGTCCTTCAACCAATCAGACCAACGATCAAGGTGTATCAGGTGGATAAGCCAGTTTGTGATTGGTCCCTGCAGATTTATAACAGAAGTAGGATAGAAAAATGTGTAGGTTTCCAGCCTGAGCTGCAGGGCAAAGTCAAATCGCCGGCAGATCGGGTTGGGTTTACCCAGTCTAATAAGAAATTAATGTAGAATGTTTAAAGGACGGCACAAGGAAATTTTGACTATGTTAGTTAGGGTCCGGTTAGCTAATAGCTCTGGGGTTAATGTATTCCATTTATCTCTCTCCCAAGTAGGCAAATTTAACATGCCAATATTTCTGTCTCCTGACCCCCTTCCCTACCCACTGGCCTGAAGCTCTACCTGAGGTGGTGTGTGGAGAGCTTCTCCACCAGGGCTGTGGCCAGCCGCTCTTCCAGGACCAACAGGAAGGTGACAACGATGTCATGGTAACCTTGGTAGTAGTGCAGCTGTGGGTTCTTTAGAAGCACACGCAGGATGATGTTAATCAATTCCTCCTGAAGCCCCTCCCTCTGCTCATCAGGCATACCTGTTACGATGAACATGGGTCAGTGTTAGTACAACCACCATTTAATGGTCACAAATGCATCACAAAATACACACGCACACATACACACCCATAATCATGCACAATCACATAGATAGACAATGAAATACAAAAGCACAACATCTACATTTTAGACAGATTATACTTTTGCCAAGCGGTTAATGAAACAGGAGGAGTCACATTTTCTCACAAACCGGTGGTAGCTGGAATGTGTTTGTTAGTATAACGAGCTAAAATAAGTTTTGAGTATAAAGGCTTCAGTAATAAATGCAATCATGGTACTAAGAAAAGCATTCAGAACACAGAACGACTTTGCAATTAAGAACTGAAAACCAAGTCAAACACTTTTGGATTAATTAGAGATTCAGTAGAGAAACTTCAAAGACATTCTTGGCATGCCAAGACAACAATAATGCCCATTCTAACACCCTGCTTACACATGCAATAGTAATGCCCACTCTTAACACCCTGCTTATACATTCAGTAATAATGCCCACTCTAGCACCCTGCTTACATTCTCAAGACGGGGACACTGAAAGCGCTGTGCCCACATGAAATTTACTGACCTGGGGGAAATCGGCGAAGGGATCGCTGGACATCCAGCAACACCTGGTTGTAGTCCTTGTTATCCTCTCTGTCCACTTCCTCTGTAGACACAGACAATCCACAAAGCAAATTCAACGAGGAAACTTAAACTCAAATGAGTCGAGTTGAATTGTGCTATTTTATTTATTAACAATACAGGACCAACTCTAGATGTCAACTGGGAACGAATATGTATATCCGTCCCTGTACAAATCTATGATTTAAAAGTTCATCACGGTCATTCAAATCCATTAATAGTTCTTAAGATCTAATGCGTCTACATCAGCATTGCTATTACACTCTACCTACTAATGCAAAAGGACCATCACAGCAGACGGTGAAATCCTCTGAGCGAAAGTGCCTGACTAACCGAGTTGCTCTGGGATGTTGTCCAGGTGCACGTTGAGGAGCCAGGGCCATACTTTGCAGCGGATCTCGTCTGTGAGCAGACCCCCTTCGCTGATGGCCATCCGCCGCAGGGCCGCCACGTCCACCGGAGTCACACTCAACGCCTGGGTGATCTCAGCCACCTTCTTTTTCCTCTTCGACTCTGCATCTATCCAAACCATCCCAATTGTTATACTCACAGTACTGCGGCACTGTGGTCATTATCAGCTTTGCCAAACAAACACCAAGAAGGTGGTGCTGGCTCATCTGTCATTCTCCAATGGTGCTACATAGGTTGCTTTTTGCGACTCAGTCGATTGCTAAAGAAAAGTTACAACAGCCTTTCAAAAATGTGGCTAATCCTTAACCTTTATCCCTCAATTGCTGGAGCAATTCCTTCACACTGTGTTAGCAATTGGCTTTCCAACTGGGGAAATGAGAGAAAAGTTCATTGAGCCTACAGCTGTTACTCAAAAACAAAAAACACTATTCCACTATGAATACAGTATTGACTGTGAATCAAGCATTGTCAAATCCAAGAATAAAAAAACATTGCTTTGCACTGGTTGCTCTGGCAATCTGCATCACGACCCGATCCTTTCAGTTGGTCAGTCAGTCAGCCAGACATTTACACACACACACACACACACACACACACACACACACACACACACACACACTGCAAGACTTGCAAGAGTTGCAAGATTAAGCTTTGCAATGGGGCCCAGAAAAAAATGGGACCGACTAGTATTTCACCTGATTGAGGTTAATCAGATGTAACCCTCAGTTGTGGACTGATGTCATGTCAATAGTCCATATCCGACTGATGTATCTTTTATATCAGCAGCCTGAAGACGTTTTTAACTGTACTCAATCACTTCTTTAGTTATATCCTTATCTAGGCAACTGTCAAATATTTTGGTACACAACAGAAATTAAAAGCTGCTTAAGATGCAATAACCACTGTACAAATTGGCGTTAGCTATTTACATGAGAGGGCTACACCGTTCACCGTGAGATCCTAGCTTTTTTGTAACTTCATTAAAATATAACTTTCCACATACAACTGTAAATAAGACTGGGAGAACCTAAGTACAAGAATTGTGTGCTATCCACAACCATAACCGTACAATTATTAGGGCTAGCGTTAAAACATTCCCACCTTGTTTATCTATTCCATTCAAGGGAGAGGACGCGCCGACACTTCTGGATTTTCTCAAGTTCATATTGTCGTCATTGCAGCTGGTCTGACATATTTCGTTCACTTCCTCCAGAACTTAGTGACATTAGAAACAGACCATCTCGAACCAGCAACCTTGATTAGAAGACACAATATGTTAGCATCATCGTCTGTCTATGAGATGATAATAGGCCACATCGGAGGTGCCTTCATAAGCTAATGTTAGCTAGGTAGCGAGCTACGTCATTGAAACTAGCTATTCTTCATGCAGAATAAATCCAATTATGTTGGTTGGAGGCTTGAAATGGTACCTTCAAAAACCCGGTGCCACAAAATTGTAACTGCATTCAAAATCGACACATCTGTCCTACATGCTGCACATAATAGTGGATGGTTGTAATTCTGATCAGTTGCCCTGACTGATGATGCAGAAGTAAAAAAGCGATGTATTCTGGGACTTTGAGTTTTATTAAGGAATAATGCGATAAGCTACGAGCATTTTAGGTCAAATGTCAGCCTTGTTTTTACCCCCAACTCAAAAATATACTATTTTAGTAAGTCTTCCAAATAAAAGTTTTATTCATTGAGAGAGGTCGACAAATTTCGATGTGTAATTTGTACAATAAAGGTTGTAAGATAGGACTTTTAAGATATAGCTCAAGACTTTTAAGATGATACTTTTGCCATTTGTCATTACCCGGAAGTAATTTTGGGGAATGCTAGTTGCTTATTTGACGTTGGTGACAAAAAACAAGGGCAGGCACGACAGCTTAGTATAAAATACGTTTTAAAATAAATCGATTTTGTAAGAAGGATATGATTGCATGTCATTCAAATGCAATTAGTTGCTCACCGGTAGATTACATCGTATTGTTATGTGATCATACTGAAATGGCTACATTTTATGTCATCTGTTGAGGTGGATATCTGAACCTCCAGTAGAAGCGGAAGGGAAAGATACATTGTATCATTTCTCATCTCCACATAAGGAAAAAAGTGAGTTGCCTGATGTTGGGTGTACTTTAACACGCATTGCTATTTCTGTTACGCAAAACTTAATGTTGTCTGTACGTGGCGTTTCTTTGTAAAGAATAGTATTCTCCTGTTTCATGTAGCGTTAACCAAGTCCGCCGTCAAGCTAAGTTCATGGTGCGAGTTTTGTCGTGCTAATTATATGCTTGCTTGTTCCTCTTCGCTTTCGTGCAATGAAATGCTGCTCCACAATGTCCAAAAACAGACATCATAATGTGAGCATTTTCAATTGCTTACGATTTAAACAGTTCTTCTCTGTTGTAATAGGCTAGTAGCTAGCCATACGAACATTCCTCAAAATGTCGGAGTAAATCAAGGGCCCATTCAATTAAATTGACATCTCGTATATTAAAACGTAAGAACTTCATCTGCGTGTACGGTAGGTAAATGTTGTATGTTGCAGTTGGCTCGGCAGCTGAGCAATTAAACTACTCATTTGCACAGATAAGATAGGCTATGTTCAGAACATTCAGTTACTCCAGCCAATCTGTTGTAGGTTACTTTTTCTTAGAGTTTTTTCCCTACTGGTCATGATGGCTTGTTTAAACTTTCCGGTATAGGTTGCATAATCCCTTTCGTGAGTGTCTCTCCCGTGTAGGACCTCATTCTGCTGTTCATTCAACATAATGGATGCATGTGTCTTGGACAATTCTGGATGATTAAGTAGCCTGCTGTTACATTTTCAGTAGTCGATTATGCTATTTGTATAAACCGAACTATTCTGCAGCTTATCATGATGATTGATTTGACTGATTAAACCTTTTAAGTCTAACATCTGAAAATCAATTGTTTAGGTGATGTCTAATATCTCAAATGTAATCTTTATTCATGTCAGGTAAACCATCAGATGAGGCCCGAAGAATAGTCTGCTTGAAGGTGACCCTTTGCCATGTTAGAAATAGTGACACGGATTAAGAAGAAGAGCTGTACACTTTTCACTGCAGACAGAGAGCACAGGTTTAAGGCCAGTGCCATGGGCCTCAACCAAGATGTCTATTTGACCTGATCGTCTGCTGTAGATGAAGGGGAACTGGTGGTAATGGTGGGTCCCTGAAGTGTTTCGAAATTTAAAAAAAAAAGAAAAGAAATAAAAGACCTGGTGGAAGACTTCTGACCGTGATGGATGACAACGCAGGCGAACATAAAAAGCCATTACATCCTACGTCTGCGTTCACTGCAGGAGAGTCAGGGGACTCGAGGTTGAGAAATGACTTGGCGCCCAAGGAGGCACTCGCTGGGCCCATCTTGTCCGAGTCCCTGCCCAGTGAGGAAATGGGATCCGCAGAGGAGTTGGAGGAGGAGGAGAGGGAGGTAGAGAGGCCAGAGACTGAGCCACTGGACAGCTTGGTCACTGAGGGTCCTCCAGTGCAGTTCCAACCGGATGACGCTGATGACACTGAAGAGAACAGCGAGCCTAGAGATGGAGGAGAGTCCCCGCTAAAGGATGAAGAAGGGGAGGAGGATTCTGAAAAAGATGAGACTGGCGAGATGGAAGGGGATGCTGATGACGAGCATCAGAGGAAAGAGGCAGGAAAGGAGGCTAGGATGAACGGAGAGTCCGGCTCCCGTCATTCAGGGTCTGGGAAGAGAGCGCGGTCCAGGAACAGTGGCTCCTCTTCGACGGCAGGTGACCAAGCCTTCGTGACGCCCTCCTCGTCCTTCTCTAAGCCATCCCTCTCCTCTGGGGGTGGGAGGCACAAGCAGGCTAGGCGGAGGAACCACCACCACCATCAGGGTCGGCCGCGCAGGCAGACCGGCTCACAGTTCATCATGGCCGTCAAGGACATCATGTCGGAGTCCATCAGCCCCTGGTGCATGTCCTGCATCCACATGGTGGTGGAGCTCATCGTGTCAGTGGCCCACCACTGTGGACTGGCCGTGGAGACGGGGAGCCTGGCCGTTTATGCCGTTAGCTCACGCTTCCTGCACCGGGTCACAGATATCCCCGGCCTGAAGCAGGACGCCAGGCGGGCCCTCGTCTGGACCCAGTGCACCGGCGCCGCCCTGGTGGCATGGACTAGCCAGATGACCAGTCAGGTGTGGCAAACATCCACTTCCTGTTTCAGACTCTTCTGTGCCATAGCGATCCTCGCTACACGATGGGCCAAGTGCACTCTGGGAAGGCTCAGTGGAGGTCGAGCCCAGCAGTGGTGGGAAGCCCTGCAGAACTCGTGGGTGTGGAGGAAAGCCGCCGCCCTGTTTGAGAGATGCGGCGGATTGTTCCGGAGAAGGAGATCTCAGGGGGTAGGGTCCTACCCAGAGTCGCCCAACGGAGCGAGAGGCCAACCGGGGCAGGAGCTGGAGAGGCTGCTGTCTCTGGCTCAGATCCCAGAGGAGGAGCTGGACCCCTTCGCTGTGCTCGGGGTGGAGGCAAACGCCACAGAGTCTGAGCTCAAAAGGGCCTATAGACAGCTGGCTGTACAGGTGGGCAGAACTGCAAAAAGTTGTTGTTGTGTAGTTGTAGTCCGTCAGTCTCCTTGTGTATTTGTGAAACATGTCGTTATAGATGATGTAACATGTAACATTTGAAATTAATGAATATTAAGACCCTACAGAAACTGAACTGAGACTATGATTACTGTTGACTATTGAGACTGTTGAGAGATGAGACTATTGATTATAGTTTATCTAGGTTCCTGTACAAAGGATAAAAAAATGTAAGTTTAATAACCCGGCTAAGAAAATATGCAAAAAGCAGCAAACAATCCTTTCTTTCTTTGCTGCATTTTAAGTTGTAAAGAGCAGCTTCTAAAATGTTGATGTATAACACGATTTAGTCTATAGAGTCATTCAGGTCACTCTCAGTATGTCAAGCTGTGTGTCTCTGTATCAGATTTCATCTGATCAGCAGAGCAGGTAAGCAGTGTAGCAGAAAAAAACATGCTATTAATGAATGCTTCCTGGCTCAGGTCCATCCAGACAAGAACAAGCACCCGCGGGCAGGAGAGGCCTTCAAGGTGCTCCGGGCTGCGTGGGACATCGTCAGCAACCCAGAGACGAGACAAGAGTATGAGCTGTGAGTGCCCACACTCAGTTTACCCCTCTACTGTGCATACAGAGCCTCCAACGTGCCACAGAGGGAATGTTCTCTCTTCATACATACATTGAAAAAAAGCAAATGGGGTGTTTTATGGCTCCATTCCTTAAAGCATTTTATCAGGAACACTCGTGACTTTATTTGGTCATCTTAGCGGTGCAGGCATGTTGTTTCTTTTATTAGTCACAGATTTAGTCCTTCTAAAGAAGCCTGGGCTACGTCGGATCCACAACTGAAGCGCTCCATTCGCGTAGTGTAAAAATAGTTTTAGAAGACTGCTAGAATCTTTTATAACGTACATGCTGCGATCACATCTGGTATCGCCAGTTCCATTGATTGTAGGGTATAGCTAATTGTTGCAACAGATGCTCCCTGAATGGAATGATTCAGTTATGTGCCCGGTGTAGCCTCTCTGTAACACTTGCATTTCAGATGATGTGAGAATCCTTTGTGAAATTGTTTGGGAATTTCCTACAGCAGACAAACTTCTCAATGTCAACATGAAAGTAATCATACCCAAGAACTTGACCTACATTTACGACACGGCAACAAAACTTAGCAACAGCACAACCAACACAATGCAATGAAGAGACACAGGTCGTAACATTCTAGTCCACAGCTGGAATTCAGGCATGGAATGAGTCGGTTAAGATTTGAAAACAGATAATTATATGTTGCTGTTTTAGGCACACAAGTATTCCTCGTTTTAGGCCTCTGTTGAAGTTATGTGCGCATCTTCCCTTGTCTGTGTTGAATTTAACTATGCCCATGACACCTCCATGGGTCTCAACAGTGGATTCTGGCATGTCAGAGGCACACCCTTCCATACTCTTGATGGGTTAGAACACGTGTCACTACCAGAGAAAACATCTACTCAAGAGACACCACACGCATTACCAACAGCAACTATAGCACTTTTTCACGTATTAAATAGCATTAATTCAATTGCATGACTGATTATCATGTGTATTAAGTTAAGGTACAGTATAGGTTTTGACAAATAGGCTGAAGTGGATTTTAAAGGGGACCTCATCCTCATACTTAACCACCAGTCTTAAATTTTGGCTTTTCTCTCATCACAGGAAGCGAATGGCTGCCACTGAGCTCTCCAAGTCCATGAATGAGTTCCTGACCAAGCTGCAGGATGACCTGAAGGAAGCCATGAACACCATGATGTGCACCAAGTGTGAAGGCAAACACAAGTGAGTCCGCACAGCCCTGAACCACACGGAGCTCTATACACCCCACACAGCAAGCCCACTGTCTGACCTTCCACACTGCCAACTCCAGTGCAATGTAACAGTGGCACAAAGTTCAGAATGCTTGAACCTGTTGAACTTTGGTCATGGTATGCTGTGGCGAAATAATATTTGCACTGAGCCCAGAGACCAGCGCAACGTAAATCATGGTGTATCGTAAAAGGCCTGATTTGTAGTGGAGTATTATTTAAAGGTGCTGTAAGCAATGTTGGGTAACGCCACTTCTGTTGACGTTCAAACAAAACAGAGAGCTAGCTTTCTACTCCTTCCACCTCCCTCCTGTGCGATTGAAACTCTCCCGAAAGTGCATCTTGTCAGTGATTGGCTGTAACAGTTTGTTATGTTTTTATTAATGTTATTGTCTTGGTTGCCTTTTTTGGAGCCTGGGCTGTCCATAGAGACTGCATTTTTTACAGTGTAATCAGGGCACAGGCAGGTAGAGGATGGTGAGGTGATGTTGCAGGATGTGACAATAAAATAGTTTTATCTTAGAAACCGAGTAACATCGCTTAGAGAGCACCTTTAACGATACAGTGCTTCAGATACAGTGCAACGATACAGTCTTTCATTGAAAATTCATATCTGCAGTTCAGTAAGGACTGACACTTGAGTCACAGTATGAGGTATTGAGAGAAATCTTTATATGTAAGCCCAAGTGCTTCAAAGGGGGGAAAAATGAATATTACCATTGAATTGATCTTGTAGTGCTATGAAGCATGCACGTGTTGTGTAAGTGTACAGAGGCTGTAGATTTGGTTCTGTTGGAACACTGCCCTTCCATCTGCTGTGTGAGCACTAAATCCATTGCTTTGGCTTTGCATCTAAGGTTTGCTAGCAGTGGAGTTGATGGAGGTACATTTCGGAACTTACTTTGTGCGCACTGAAAGCCATTATTCAGAACAATTACTGGGAGGAGACGCACAGATGGTGTATGCCTCTCCCGTCAGTTGAGCAGTAGACATGCAAAACACTTGTGATATAGTTATCGTATGCAGTTCAGTGAATTGTGCTCTTATTCTGTGTGTGTCCCATGTTCTAAAATTAAGATCTGAGAGTGTTTGCACAAGCTGCAAAGAAGCCTTTTAAAATTCTCAATTTGCCCTCCCTCAGATATCAATGACTGGAAACCATTTAGTCCTGGCTAGGCTACTAATGGTCTCTCTTGTGCTTGAGCCACTGTTAAGAAGTTATGAAAACGTGCCAAAAGTCAGATGTTGACATTCCTGTTATCTCCTCATCTCTCTCTCCATCTCTCAGAAAATAGAAGGATACTCTTTTGTAAACCGTGACCGTTCCATTCAGTGTCATTAAGGTTCACTGTGATGGCAGTACCCCTGTTTACTCTGTCTGTCTTCTCCATCTATTAACATTTCTCCACTCCACTCTCCCTACACGCTGTGCTGTCGGTGCACGTGTCTTAAAAGTCTTCCCGTCCGTCTTTGTGGTTTGTCTGTGCAGGCGCTTTGAAATGGACCGGGACCCCACCGAGGCCCGCTTCTGCGCCGAATGTAACCGGCGCCACGGCGCAGAGGAGGGAGACCTGTGGGCTGAGTCCAGCATGCTGGGGCTACGCATCACCTACTTTGCCTTCATGGATGGAAAGGTGTACGATATCACCGGTAAGATGTCTGAAGGCACAAGATGGCCTCCTACTAGTCACTGTATTCTGTTCATTGATCTTGCTTTTCAACCGTGCGTAGCTTGGGGTCCTCTAATTTCAGCGATACATATCGGTAGTATCTTCACTTTTATGCCTGATGCAACACAGACAAATAACCACATGTTTAACCCAACTCTATTAAGAGATGCATATATGTTTTTTGCAGTGTTTTAGATATGCCAGTTAATGTTCATTAAGCCTACACACAATGCATTTAGGTTAAAAGGGAAAAAAAAGATTTGGGGCCCTAATTTAAATGCAAGTCTAACTAGAGATTGCTTAATAACAATAAAAAATATTTTTAAAAATCTAATACCACAAGAAAGTTCCTAAGCACAAACAGTGGTGGGTCAGCTAAAAGCTCTCAAGCCACATGATGCCGTCAGTTCACGTAAGATAACTTTGCTCATAGATTTTGCACTTTATCCAGAATTTGAATTAGACCCCACGGTGGTTTGGCCTGCACCATCAAAATAACTATAATCACTGCATCTATTGTTCAGCCTCTCTTCCCACAATACTTTTTCTTCAGTTGATGCTCAGTCTCAGTCTCAGTCTCCATCTTCTCCTCAGAGCAACTCCCCTCTCAGATTTTGTTCTTGTTGTACAGTAACACCCTGCAGGTTAATCCAAAGCAGTCGTTTTGTTCTGGTTTTGTTCTCTGACTGATTCCTTTCTAACCCCAGAGTGGGCAGGCTGCCAGCGCATAGGGATCTCCCCTGACACGCACAGAGTACCCTACCACATCTCCTTTGGCTCCAAGACCAACAGCAGCGGCAGCAGCAGCAGCAGCAGCAGCAGTGCCACCCGCCAGAGGTAACGATCCCCGTCCTGTACATACTGTGCATCCAGTACAGAGTGCAGGGACTCTGAAATGTTCATCAAGTTATTGTCTGTGCCCACTCTGTGCTCATCGCAGAATCATATTTTGATTCAGTTCAATGCAGTCTTTATTTCAGGCAGGACAGAAGGGTTATGGCATCAAATAATGAATGTTTTTTAATGTTAATTAATGTTTTGTTTTATTAAGTAAAATAAAGCAAAACACACACACACACACACACACACACTGTTGTCCTGATTTATTTGTTGTGTCCCACAGACCCTCAGAAGCCCCCCCCGGCCCTAGCTCACCTGCAGACCTGCAGGACCTCTTCAATCGCATCTTCCAGGGAGGGGGTTCCCCCAGCGACATGGGGGCCAACGGCGGGTTCTTCCCCACCGGAGCACCACCCCCAAACCCTGCTGCTGGGCCAGGCATGGGTGCTAGTGGACCATTTCCAGGGCCATCTCCCCAGAGCGGCTTCTTCCCTCAGGGGCCACATCGAGCCGAGCCCAGCGAACACTGGACCGAGGCGGGCAAACACCCGCGCCGCCGGAAGAAAGTCCGCAAGCCCTTCCAGCGCTGAGCGGTCCGGACTCACAATCCACCGAGGGGACAGCGTTCCGATAAGTGGCCATGTTATTTGCGTCCGGGTGTTGGGTTTGTGTTTCTGGTAACCCCGCCAACCTTACCCACACACACACACACACACACACACACACACACACACACACACACACACACACACTCACATACGAACCCACCTCCCCCTGTTTGGGGTCAAGGATGAACTCTGCAAAGCATGTGTTGAGCTTTGGGGTTGTTGACATTGGTGGCGATGCAGAGATGGATCCAAAGCCAGATGAAAATAAAGAGGCTGTTGTGAGAATGAAGATGATGATGCTCAAGTGTAATTTTATCAAATCCGAAGTGATGTGCTTTGTTTTATTTTTATTTTTTCTCAGTCACAAAACATTTATCACTGCTGTGAGATTTTTTTTCTGTTGCAAAGATGAAGGTTGATTTTGATAACGCCATTGGTTTTCCTCACATGTAGTTTGCCATTCGCAAAGTTCATAATGAAGCTGGTTTTGTAATATTTTGGGTTCATTTCTTTTTTTTTAAATAATAAAATATATATATATATAATATACTTTTTAGTATAGTAAGAACGCTAACTGCTGCAGCCTCAGGGATGGTAGATGTGGATCCAGACCATGATTGATTGGTTGGATGACCGGTGGAAGATGTGGGAATTCTTGGAAGGTCTTTAGAACTTTATGGAATTCTTAAGAGAGTAGAATTTGCCTGAGGATGGTTTGCTTTTTTCTTAGCCCTAAAGATTCCCCGCTTTCTCATAAAGCCACATGAATCTGCGTCTGCTTCTCATGGACAAAAAGAAGTTTACGTCATATTAAGTCATAGAAACTTGCATTGATGGTTCCATACATATATATATATATTTTAGATAATATATCATCACTGTTGGAAGAAAGACTCATATCTCCAGATGAACAATTCCATTAGCCAACTGATTTCGAACCGAGTATCAGATTCACTTTGCTTTCTGGTCGAACGTTGGATAGTTTGATAATAACCTGTCAACATCATTGTTGGTCTAATGTTTTTGCACTACTTTTTTTCTGTCACTTTCTTGAAGTGTTGCTTAAACCAGACAATATGTATAATTTTTGCTTTGATCATTTTTTTACGTCTAGATTTTGTTTTCTATTTATTTCTGCAAGCACAGTTCCATATTATCATCCACCACCCACCCAGTTGTTAAGCTTTGGCAGAAATAATATTTTGAGAAATGCTTTTAACTGGTATACAGTGGAACCACCATGTACCAGGTATTACACACTTAACCATACCAGACACTTTATGAGTAGACAGGGTAGATGACGAGATTCTGACATGGTTTCTAAATGTGTTTTTTTTTGTGACCGGAGGGAAAGAGATTTCCAAAGGCTGGCGATGCGGCCTCGGGAGCACCAGATTAGATCTGTACCCAGTTGCAGCACAAGTGACTGACAGAACCAATAAATGTTGGACTTTGAAATAATAATGTCACCATAGTGATCTACAAACAACAGAAGAGTCTCGATAGTGAATGATGCATTGCACCATTGATGTGAAAATGGAGATATGATGTTTCCAGCCAACAGTGATGGTATCACTAAGAGCAGTACGGTGAGAGTCTGATGTGGCACTTTGATGGGGATTTGGTTGTTGTGCACTGATCAGCATTAGACATTTTGATGGAGAGTCGAGTGGCTTCCTGTTGTGTGGAGCTTGGTTTGATTTCAGGCTTGTCTCATGGTTCTCATGCAAAACTCATGGTCTCATTTTCCATCCGCCATATTCAAAATAATTCTCTTTTGCAAGCACTAGCACACCAGATGTCCACTCTTCTACATTTTAAGAGTTAACTCTTGGGTTAACAATTAGTCCAAGGGATGAGTATGAGTACAGTACTGTACGTTTCCGTGGTTATCAAATAAGAAAAAATGTCTTGTTAACAACACAGTGCTCCCTGATTGCAGAACTGGACAGTATGATAAATGGGATAAATATCTTCAAGAAAACATTCTTGTCATTCATTCAGTGGTCTTACCGAGCCAAGCTACACTGCATTACTGCCTTTGTCTCTTCCTTTATCACCAAATATCACAGGGTCAAGTCTCACACGGCCCACACAAGGCAAACTCTTCTGCGCTTGTTTGCATTGCCTGAAAAGATACCAAGAGAGACGGATGGTCCTACTGCAAAGCCTCAGTATTAAGCAATGGTTAATCCTCAAATCTTGAACAGATTTCTTTTGATTGAGCCTCACTTTAGAGTTTTTTTTTATTATTATTTGTTTGTTTAACTCATGTTGATTGATGGTTTCTTCTTAATTGTTGAGTTCTATCAGTTGTTAAAACACTTGTGGTTGAGCCTTGTTTGAGCAGGAGGATGGTTTTGTTTTTGTTAAACATGTTCATTTTGTGCTTTGAAGTCAAAGGGTGTTTGCAATTTCATTTTCCTTTGAATATGATTATTAGTGATTATTTCCAGTTGCAGGAGTTGCAATGCTAAGCAGTTTGGATGCTCATGTTGACTGACGAATGTAACTAGCTGTCTAGATGGTGAAGTCAATTAGGCTTGTGAAGGAGAGAACCTCCCTGAAAACCTGATTTTTTTTTAGGTAATGTTATTATGCAAAAAAGAAATAAATCGCAAAAAAACTGTTTTGACAATCATTAGGATTACAATGTGCAGGACACTGGTTCATTTGTCTTTTGTTTGGCATGACATGGGATGAGTTTTACTACAGTTGCTATTGAAGAAAATAATCTCAGTTTTATTTGATTTTTTTTTTTTTTTGCCTTTTTGTTTTCATAGTAAAGTTGATTTCCTACACATTTGAGTCTGTCTATAACTTCTTTTAACAGAAACATTCACACAGATTTAATAGGCCGCGCAGCTATGCAGCTGCGCTGATACCCAGACAAACTTGGGTTTGGGCAACAATGAAACATGCATCAATCAGTTTCTCTCTCAGTGTGTATCCCTGAAGTAAGCAGTGGGAAGTAATGTAGTTGTGTTGACTGTCTCATGATCACAACAAAAATGTTACCACACTAGCTACTCTTGTTTTTTTGTTTTCAATTTACAAACACTGTTCCTCATGTAAGGGTTTGAACTGGACTGTTTGTGAACTGGAACCTTCACTCACATTTTACATTGGTACAGGATCAGAATAATGTGTACCTTTTCTTTGCTTGCAAAATACACATCGTTCTCAAAATATACATTACCACACAATTATTTGGAGGTCTGTTACAACCAAATGAGAACTAAGCCTAAGCTTAGATGTTGAGTTTAATATAAGCACAAAAATGTTTAATTTATAATCTTTTTGTAAATAACAATTCATTTCCTTGTGAAAACATGGAGGCTCAGTCACAAGTTATTTTAAAGCAAGCCCAAGGATAGAAAAGCTGTTGAAAGGCATGTTTAAATATTTCTTTTTTTCCATTCTGACCTTAATGACACCATTTTTTTCACTGGGATTCATTTATGTGGAATTGAAGCCTGGTGGTGTTGATTCTCACTCCTCTCTACCATAAAAGGTCATTTGCAGACATCAGGCCCAGCAACACAGAGACTCGTATTAAGCTGTGTGCTCCAATGGAGTGTGTCAATTTGGCAAAGACACGCAAAGGATTTAGGAAAACATTTCAGAGATATACTCCATTTAGAACACTTGTTTGTTATTTAATCTGCACAAAAATAAAGCACTAAAAATATATCAACATGACAATTTGGCAGACAGGTGTGTTGCTACTACCAGAGTAGTAAACCTTTATTACAACATTAAGCTTTGTGTATTTTAAAATATATTTAATGTAACCAGTACATTTAGAGTTTGAGTTTCCTCTCACTGTATGCACCCTGGTTTCCATTGACCTATTGTGACCTGTGTTTAAAGTGTTTCCAATGACACAGCACAGATAATCCATATGGATTGAAACCAAATTACAAAGGATGCATCCAACACCAGTTAAAACCAACAGTGACAAACCGCACACAAAATTGAGGTTACTTAATCTGAAATTAAGCCTTAGTTCCATTACACATTCTTTATGCACGTATTTGATGCACTTGGAATAAACAACATCTTTTCAATGTGAACACTAGACAGGTACTTTAACTTCTGTGGTTAGAGTTGGAAGTACAAACCAACCAGTTATAAGTCAGAAAAATCTATATGTTGCATATGAATATAGCATAGTTTGATAAATGATTATCTTTTAAAAAACATAATTACCAAAATTGCACTGTGCACTTGAGTGAAACAACACACAAGTGAGTAACTTACAAAAATAAAACATGCCCCCCCTGGCACTGAATTAAAATATGGCCCCTAATTCAGCACCTTCCTGCTCACATCAATGCATAAAAGCTCTTAGATCTTCCCTGTGAGTTCTCCCAACACCCTTGAAAGCACTTTGGAATCAAGATAGGCCACCAGTCCTCCCTGATTGGCCCACTGGTCCGCACCACGGCAACCAGAATTGGGCTTGTGATAGGTTAGTTCAGCACCACGTTGCACCTCCACCTGGCCCTTGTTCCCGCCAGGAGGCCGAGTCCCAAGTTCGACAATCCCGCCTCCGAGCGCTAGCAGCAGGGCATGCGGGGCACAGGAGTCCCATTTGAAAGTGGAGCCCTCTGAGAGAACGTACACATCCGCCAGGCCGAGAATGACACACAGGATCTTGTAGCCGGCCCCGGAGGCGTACTTCAGGCACTTCCCAGGGCACAGGGGAGCGAGGGCTTCCTTGACCGCCGCCTTTTCGCTGGAACTCAGCACGGCTGAGAGACACGCCCCGTCCTCACTCCTCGACGTCAGGCGCTCGGGCCTGGGCACGGAACACGCGTTGAAGCCTCCGTGGGACACTCCCCAGAAGTGCTGGCCCTTCCAGCTGAAACAACAACAATGTCATGAGAAGGGCGACGGGGGAATACTGAGCTGTACAAATATTGTAAAAGCTCACATTGTCAAACTGTCAACAGGTCAAAGTCACACTGTGTAAGTATACACTGTTCTGACATTGATATTCATGAGAATCGGTGATGAACTTGCACTGTATGATGCAAGTAATAAGATGGGGAATCACAACAATGCCTCACACTGGTGTCTAAGTACCAACATCACACCATATCCAAAACTGGTGACATCGTTAAACTTTCTTACAAGCACCACACAAGTCCCACAATAGATTTAGAGATTAACATTGATTTGACTCCATCTCTCTGTATCATAATCTTCAAAATCATATTATTTACAGCTTCAGTATTACCAATACTTCAGAATACTATTGGTAAAACTGAAGCTGGACTGGCAGTGTACGATGATGCACTGAATTTAACCTCATTTCAGGCAGACAAAATTTAGAATCAGGCCAAAATTTCCATTGGATTGTTTATCAAGCTCACAATGCCGAATTAAAAAGGACATAACAATCAACACCTCAATCCCCAGGTTGGGTTTCTAGTATTTCAGAATTTGTTGTCGGCTGTATTGCAGTGTGAGCACACTTTGTGTGAGTGCCCATGTTGTACACAACTAAGAAAGGCACAGTGTCTGCTTAAAGCTAAGTGCACACCATTGCGACAGTCGGGTGTCTAAAAGTCAGCTTGTGATTTTGAGGTCAGCTTGGCGAGTGCTTATCTTAAAGCAACACTAAAGAATTGTTGTACCTTAAAATAATGTTCCCAAAATTATTTCAGTGGTTCATCAACTCGTAACAGGATGAATGGCACTTCTGCATTCGCTTCACGGCCCTCTATCGGCTTACATGCTGCACTATGTAAGTTTACCAGATCGGGTAGCGGTTCTGTAGTACGATGGAATGAGACATACAAATTTGACTTGCTTCAATGACGCAATACATCATACTTTGATAAAATCATGCAACATACTCTACCTTGACTGTGAACAAGAGCTTTAGTGTTGCTTTAATGTATGTGAATTGTGACATGGAGGATACAGTATGTTTCTTACTCATGCCCTGTCTCTTCTCTTTGATGGAATGGCTGGTTTATGACACCCATCACAGGTTCCCCTGTGGCTCGGAGGTAGACCCCAATCAGAACCAAAGCACATGGAAGTCCAAAAGAGCAGAAATCTCCCTCCGGAACCAACTCCTCCTTTCCCTCTATGTACTGACTTGTGCCATCTACAAAACAGACATGCACACTAAGTTAGAATAGTTGTGGAAATACAAAAAAGGTTAAAAAAAAAAAAGATTTTTGTGTGAAAATCCTCACAAGTTACAATGTCTGCTTATGTAATGACTAAGTAACAGAGTGACAAGACAATATGACTGATGGTTGTGATTTAGGTGTGACAAAATTATTGTGTAAAGGTATTTGTATATGGTACTATGTCTAGTTATTGAGTTGATATAAAGTGAAGGACACAGCCTCAAGCTGGATGGAAAGATGGGACAAAAAGACAGAATCTATGCATGTAGGATACATGTTGTCTATTCCAACCTGAGTCCATGTAAACATATTCCTAAGCATTTCTTTCCTTTCTTGATGAGATCTTGATAACACAGGGCTCAAGCTCCTTCCTGGACTCACCGATTGGATCTATCCATATGCCCACGTCTGCCGGGCTCAATGGGAAAGGCTTCAGTCTCTCAGCCGCCTCGTCCCTGAGCTGGAGGTCCTGGTGGATGGCTTTGGCCAAAAGCGCCGCCGCGGTCTGGTCCCCGTCCAGCACTGTGGCCAGCAGGGCGGCTGTCTCCTGCTCTTTGGCACACACTGTGACAGTCACGCTCTCTCCTGAGGGAGGGGGGAGGGGGGAGACCTATCAACCGGATTTCTGTGGCTACGCTGAGGCCCAGGAACCATTGAATTTTCACACTGATTTGCATCACAGTCTGAAGAGATGCATTGTAATGTGTGATGGAAAAAAAAAAAGTTCACTCACCGAGCCCATTCTCGAACTTGTTCGATTCCTCCCCTTGGATGAAGTCAATCAGCTCGGGAAACTGGAAGGACACAAGACTGCAATATTAAAACACTGCCAAAGGTTCCACTGGTAGAGTTGTGTATTGATACAGTTCCGTGTGCTCCCTACCACAGATCCAACATCATGTCTGATCATCTCCTGAATGACCACATCTGCCAAAGTCTTGAAGTCCTGGACAAATTTCTTGTTCTTGTCATCTCCTTTCTTCTCCTGGACCAGCAGCTCGAAGAGCGGGGCCTCCCGGCGACACACACGGGCCACGTTGGCAGCCTTCTCTGACACGTTCAGGAGAAGCTGCAGCAGCTCCGCCATACCTGAGACCTAAGGGACGACAAGCCCCACGACGACATCACATTCCTGGCATTTTTTTTTACCACCCAACATAAAAATCTGCTCAAGGGTTCCTCTAAAGAATTGAGATGACTTTAAAGTAGGCGAAGTTCTTCAGAAAGGAGGGGGCTGTATCTCAGTGGGACCACTTCCTGGCCCACTTCTTTCTTATTCGAAAAGGTTAAGGTTAAGCTTACGGTTTGAGGTTACATTGTGTGTTCTTCATTCAGATTATAAGAATAGCATGGGGAAGCAGATGAAAACTGCAACAGTCATCATGCACTGTCATATATAGACACAATTCATAGTTGCAATGTTATAGGCTAACTGCAAATACAACAGATATACAGGACACAGCATATCTGAGGCAATGCTCGAAAGTATGACACAAAACGCTGCAGGAGGTTCAGGGAGATGTCAGACTAGCAGTTATTAATAGAACGCCAAACACCCCAGATGCTCTAATTCTGGCCTAATAAAACTAGGACATCCTGTGGATGGAAAATTTAGTGGGCGATAAACACAGTGAGAGGAATTGTGGAAGTCTGAAACAGATGACTAATTCCATAGCCTATATGGAACTACACCCCTGTGAAGAATCACGCCACTTTCTCTGTTCAAAATGTATAATATTTGAAAAGTAAAAATATAAGAAATTAAAGGGCTTACAATTAAAAACCAAACCAATATGAAATGTCATTATCAAAGTGCTAGTCCTTCAGGCATTAACACACCATACATAACCATGACCTGACACGTTACTGCTATTGGAAAAAGTTATCTGCCCACCCACGGAGTGACTATACGCCAAATGTGAACTGCAATTGCATCGTAAAAGCCCATCTGTGTTTTCTCTCCATCTGAATAAAAAAAAAGTGGTCCGTTTGTTTCGAATAGGATGTGATGCGAGTTCCCAGACCAAGCTAAAATAAACATAGGCTATCTGAGTTAGAAGAGTGCAACGCTATGCGTGACTACGTTGACTTCGCGCCCGCACACACACACAAACACGCACGCACGGACGCGCGCGCGCGCAAACACACACACACACACACACACACACACACACACACACACACACACACACACACACACACACACCTGTGTCCGTCCCGTTGTGAAACACTCAACCTGACTTTTGCTCATGCAACTGACAACACAGAGACTGGCTGTTGTAGTCTACAGTAGCCTAGTAAGTCTTACCGAGTTAACTGTAGCTGATCTATATTGATATCCTCTCGAATGGCGCCCTGTGGTAGGCTCAGCTGACGATTCCTGAACAAACGGCAGCCCAAGAATGCGGCGACTGGTCGTGTCAATAGATTCTAGCCTATCTAAAACGTTACAATATATATTGTTACAATGGAGGAAGAGCTTTAGACTCTTCTTTCAGGCCTTCAAGTCGCCTCGTATCTGACGGGCTACGTCAGTGCAGATGTTTGAAAGAGATTTTCCATTGAAGCTGAAGAGCGACCGCCTCCTGACGTCACGAAGCGAGGCGGGGTTACAGTTTTATTTATTGATACCTTAAACGTATAGTAGGCCTATTGCTAGACATCCTCGCCAATAAAAAAACAAATGATCGGCTATTTCATATACTTCATACACAATCTAGTCAAACACGCTCATTGAATGTAGCCTATTGTGTTATTAAATATGACATGATTGATTGATTAAACACAGTTTTGATAAGATTACAAAATTCATTCACACAGGGAAATGGGCCTTACAGAATGGCCAGAGAGATATCAGTAGTAACTAGAAAAGCATTTCCTGAAGGAAATACCAGTGCATGGAAAGTCATTGGTAGGATTATGCTAGGGTAATTAAAGTGATTACTATAGTGTTGCTAGGCTAAATAAAGTGGTTACTATTCTATAATAAGTGGTTACAAGGTTGGTTGCTAGGGAAATCACATTGGTTGCTAGGGAAATCAAATGGGTTGCTAAGGCGGTTGCCAGGGTGTAATTATGGAAGTGGATGCTAGGTTGTTACTAAGTAATTATAGTGGTTGCTTTGCTATAAAAAGTGTTATTTTAAATATAGTTTTAAAAAGTTATTGAAATTGGAGAAATAGAGAGAGTGATAGAGAAAGTGAGAGGAAGTGAAGAAAAAGAAGTGAAAGAAAGTGGGGATGACAAGTGAGCTATCCAGTTCAATGGAAGGACACACAGAGAAAAAGTTTCATTGAAGTTGCTGAAGTCAGTGAGAGAACACCGGCAAAGTGGATTCCATTCTATTTCTTTAAAAGCTAATTATGATGTCACAAAGCCAATGTTAAGTCTATGGCAAAATTAAGTTTAGTTTTTATTCAATATCTCAAAAAGTAAAAGTCGTAGAAATATGAAAAGTAATAGACTGAAAATTTGATGCAAGAGCTATGTGACAAAGTTTGAACCAAGTTCCTACGATAAGCGGTTCAAGTCAAATTAGGGCCTGGAAGAATAATAATAATAAAAACTAGAAAAGCATTTCCTGAAGGAAATACCAGTGCATGGAAAGTCATTGCAAGGATTATGCTAGGGTACTTAAAGTGATTACTAAGGTGGTGCTAGGCTGGTTACTATTCTATAATAAGTGGTTACAAGGGTGGTTGCTAGGGAAATCACGTTGGTTGCTAGGGAAATCACATTGGTTGCTAAGGTGGTTGCCAGGGTGTCATTATGGAAGTGGTTGCTAGGTTGTTACTAAGTAATTATAGTGGTTGCTTTGCTATAAAAAGTGTTATTTTAAATGTAGTTTTGAAAAGTTATTGAAATTGGGAGAAATAGAGAGAGTGATAGAGAAAGTGAGAGGAAGTGAAGAAAAAGAAGTGAAAGAAAGTGGGGATGACAAGTGAGCTATCCAGTTCAATGGAGAGACACAGAGAGAAGAAGCTCCATTGAAGTTGCTGAAGTAAGTGAGAGAACACTGGCCAAGTTGATTCCATTCTATTGATTCCATTCTATTTCTTTAAAAGCCAATTATGATGTCACAAAGCCAATGTGAAAAAAACTTTAGTTTTTATCTAATATCTCAAAAAGTAAAAGTCATAGAAATATGAAAAATAATAGAATGAAAATTTGATGCAATAGCTACGTATCAAAGCTTGAACGAAGTTCCTACGATAAGCGGTTCAAGTCAAATTAAGGCCTGGAAGAATAATAATAATAACTAGAAAAGCATTTCCTGAAGGAAATACCAGTGCATGGAAAGTCATTGCAAGGATTTTGCTAGGGTACTTAAAGTGATTACTAAGGTGTTGCTAGGCTAAATCAAGTGGTTACTATTCTATAAAAAGTGGTTACTAGGTTGGTTGCTAGGGAAAACACGTTGGTCGCTAGGGAAATCACATTGGTTGCTAAGGTGGTTGCCAGGGTGTCATTATGGAAGTGGTTGCTAGGTTGTTACTAAGTAATTATAGTGGTTGCTTTGCTATAAAAAGTGTTATTTAAATGTAATTTTAAAAAGTTATTGAAATTGGGAGAAATGGAGAGAGTGATAGAGAAAGTGAGAGGAAGTGAAGAAAAAGAAGTAAAAGAAAGTGGGGATGACAAGTGAGCTATCCAGTTCAATGGAGAGACACACATAGATGAAGTTCCATTGAAGTTGCTGAAGTCAGTGAGAGAACACTGGCAAAGTTGATTCCATTCTATTTTTTTAAAAGCTAATTATGATGTCACAAAGCCAATGTTAAGTCTATGGCAAAATTAAGTTTAGTTTTTATTTAGTATCTCAAAAAGTAAAAGTCGTAAAAGTATGAAAAGTAATAGACTGAAAATTTGATGCAAGAGCTACGTGACAAAGTTTGAACCAAGTTCCTACGATAAGTGGTTAGAGTCAAATTAGGGCCTGGAAGAATAATAATAACTAGAAAAGCATTTCCTGAAGGAAATACCAGTGCATGGAAAGCCATTGCAAGGATTATGGTAGGGTACTTAAAGTGATTTCTAAGTTGTTGCTAGGCTAAATAAAGTGGTTACTAGGTTGGTTGCTAGGGAAATCACGTTGGTTGCTAGGGAAATCACATTGGTTGCTAAGGTGGTTGCCAGGGTGTCATTATGGAAGTGGTTGCTAGGTTGTTACTAAGTAATTATAGTGATTGCTTTGCTATAAAAAGTGTTATTTTAAATATAGTTTTGAAAAGTTATCAAAATTGGGAGAAATAGAGAGAGTGAAGGAGAAAGTGAGAGGAAGTGAAGAAAAAGAAGTGAAAGAAAGTGGGGATGACAAGTGAGCTATCCAGTTCAATGAAGAGACACACAGAGAAGAAGTTCCATTGAAGTTGCTGAAGTCAGTGAGAGAACACTGGCAAAGTTGATTCCATTCTATTTCTTTAAAAGCTAATTATGATGTCACAAAGCCAATGTTAAGTCTATGGCAAAATTAAGTTTAGTTTTTATTTAATATTTCAAAAAGTAAAAGTCGTAGAAGTATGAAAAGTAATAGGCCGAAACTTTGATGCAAGAGCTACGTGACAAAGTTTGAACCAAGTTCCTACGATAAGCGGTTCAAGTCAAATTAGGGCCTGGAAGAATAATAATAAAAATAAAAATAATAACTAGAAAAGCATTTCCTGAAGGAAATACCAGTGCATGGAAAGTCATTGCAAGGATTATGCTAGGGTACTTAAAGTGATTATTAAGGTGTTGCTAGGCTAAATAAAGTGGTTACTATTCTATAAAAAGTGGTTAGTAGGTTGGTTGCTAGGGAAATCACATTGGTTGCTATGGAAATCATGTCGGTTGCTAAGGTGGTTGCCAGGGTGTCATTATGGAAGTGGTTGCCAGGTTGTTACTAAGTTATTATAGTGGTTGCTTTGCTATAAAAAGTGTTATTTTAAATAATAGTTTAAAAAATGTATTGAAATTGGGAGAAATAGAGAAAGTGAGAGGAAGTGAAGAAAAAGAAGCAAAAGAAAGTGGGGATGACAAGTGAGCTATCCAGTTCAATGGAGAGACACACAGAGAAGAAGTTCCATTGAAGTTGCTGAAGTCAGTGAGAGAACACTGGCAAAGTTGATTCCATTCTATTTCTTTAAAAGCTAATTATGATGTCACAAAGCCAATGTTAAGTCTATGGCAAAATTAAGTTTTGTTTTTATTTAGTATCTCAAAAAGTAAAAGTCGTAAAAGTATGAAAAGTAATAGACTGAAAATTTGATGCAAGAGCTACGTGACAAAGTTTGAACCAAGTTCATACGATAAGCGGTTAGAGTCAAATTAGGGCCTGGAAGAATAATAATAAAAATAAAAATAAAAAGAAAAAACGAAGGAATATCAATACAGTGCATTTCCATGCACTGTAATAATAAAAAGAACTAGAAAAGCATTTCCTGAAGGAAATACCAGTGCATGGAAAGTCATTGCTAGGATTATGCTAGGGTACTTAAAGTGATTACTAAGATGTTGCTAGGCTAAATAAAGTGGTTACTATTCTATAAAAAGTGGTTACTAGGTTGGTTGCTAGGGAAATCAAGTTGGTTGCTAGGGAAATCACGTGGGTTGCTATGGTGGTTGCCAGGGTGTCATTATGGAAGTGGTTGCTAGGTTGTGACTAAGTAATTTTAGTGGTTGCTTTGCTATAAAAAGTGTCATTTTAAATATAGTTTGAAAAAGTTATTGAAATTGGGAGAAATAGAGAGAGTGATAGAGAAAGTGAGAGGAAGTGAAGAAAAAGAAGCGAAAGAAAGTGGGGATGACAAGTGAGCTATCCAGTTCAATGGAGAGACACACAGAGAAGAAGTTCCATTAAAGTTGCTGAAGTCAGTGAGAGAACACTGGCAAAGTTGATTCCATTCTATTTCTTTAAAAGCTAATTATGATGTCACAAAGCCAATGTTAAGTCTATGGCAAAATTAGGTTTAGTATTTATTTAATATTTCAAAAAGTAAAAGTCGTAGAAATATGAAAAGTAATAGGCCGAAACTTTGATGCAACAGCTACGTGACAAAGTTTGAACCAAGTTCCTACGATAAGCGGTTAGAGTCAAATTAGGGCCTGGAAGAATAATAATAAAAATAAAAATAATAAAAAGAAAAAGCCTAGGAATAACAATACAGTGCATTTCCATGCACTGTAAAAAGCCTAGGAATAACAATACAGTGCATTTCCATGCACTGTAATTAAATGACTGTTCAACACATAAGAATGCAATCTTATGCAATGCTCTTTCCCATTGTGACTGCAAAATACATAAACATTTAAAATATAATTTGACCTAAAGATAAGTCTTCACAAGAGCTAGGCAATAGCCTACAGAGCATTATAGGCCACAAAAGCAATTTCTTGAAAATTGACTTGCCTAAGCAGTGCAGAGCAGAGCATCCATTAACGCATCACATGGGAACATGAGGTATCCAAATGTGGTTGATCAGTGGGTCCATCCCACACGGAGCGCAAGGAGTGGCTCAGTAGCCTCGCTTTCTCTGCAGACTCAGCCACAGCTTTCTCCCTCTACATGGCTTCTTCTACTTCCAACATGCAGGCAAGTACATTATATCCTCATATTTTATCCCATATCCTAATTATATCCTTATATTATATCCTATATCCTAATTGTATACTCTTTGCCTGAAGTGTTCTCGGCATTGCTCGTGTTCTGGTGTACCTGACTCAACTGTTATTTAAATTATCATCAGTCAACCCTTTTTCTTATGTGCTTATGTGAATAAAATGTTCAACATTGTCCATGAGATCATAGTTGCTCATATTTGCAGACCAAAGGCTTTTTATAGGTTATTAATAAGATCAATACCTTCACAAATATTTTTTTCTGATTTTCAGTCCCAACATTTTTGAGTGTTAGAATTAACTTGTGATATCTGTCACACTGTGATAACCAAAATGCTCGCAGTTATTTGCATTAACATGAAACAATCTAAACAAACATATCCCCTGTGCAGGGCGAGATGTCAAACCTTGAAAATTCCATGGTCTCCATCATTCAAGTCTTCCACAAATACTCAGGGCACAAGTGCCATCTGAAGAAAGCTGATCTCAAGGACCTCATCAACTATGAGATGTCACATTTTCTTAATGTAGGTTGAACTACATATGAAGAGCTTTTTTCCAAAATGCTATCAATCCATTTTTGAAAACATGAATAAGTCTTGTTATTGTTGTGTATTTCAGGTAATATCAATACAAGTGCAATTGTAGAGGTTTGATTGAGTAAATATAAATCAATTAACGATAACCCAATTCAAGTTCCACTGAAATTACTGAAAAAATTATTATTAAAAAAATTATACATGAAAATGCATTAAAATATTGAATATAGCATTTTGGAAAAGAGCTCTTCATATTGTCCTTGCTTATATCCTGGCAACAAATTTACTTGTGATGATATCTGCAATGGCACTCAGAGCCCTCAACTCAAAGTTCTAACACGTTTCAATTACTGTCTTGACAACAGAAAGTCAAGGACAGCGAGACGCTTGACCAGCTTTTCACTGACATCGATCAGAATGGAGACTTAGAGATCGACTTCCAAGAGTTCATAGCTCTTATCGCCATGGTGACATCAGCATGCCATGACCTCGTCCCTGCACATCACTAATGAAGAAGTGCATGTGTAGGCTATGTGATTGTGGAACGTAAAAAATAAAAAATACCATGAATAAAAAGGATCTTGTACAGACTAACTTCATCTTGAATTTCCCCTTGGGGATCAATAAAGTATCTATCTATCTATATCTATCTATATCTATCTATCAATCAAACATTGTTTGGAACCATGTATGCATAGGCTATAATACCCAATGAGTACACCTTTGTATGAAGTATTCAGTATATAGCCTACCAAATGAAACAGTGTAAAACTACATTTAAAACAAATCTAAACTATATCAGTTTACATTATTAATAAATTGAGTAGGCCTACATGGTAATGGAATACATCCAATAAAGACTCAATCTATCCAAATGTACAATCTGCTATCATAAATGTATCAAATGGTTATATATTTCAGATTTTAGAGTAAGGAATATCATTATTGTAGTAATTAATGCATTAATTGTCATGTTTATGGAACATTTGTCAAAAGTGACTTACAATAGCTGACTAACAATTAACAACAGTTAACATTAACATAACAATAGGCCTACTACTGATTTATAGCACAACAACCCATTCAAAAATAACATTAATAAAATAATAATTCCAACAATACCTTAACTACCTAATCATGTTTACAAAGTATGACTCCACCATCAAGATAGCACACACAAAAAGTCTTCCTTTTGATCTCATGGTGCTGACAGAAGGCAGAGACAACAGACGCTCATCAGGGAAGCGAAATTGAGATGAGGAATAGCAGATCTAGCTGGTTATTAGCAGTGAGGAAATTTAGAGCAAACGTGGAGGTTTAAGGAGATTTTGTATAAAGTAAAGAGCAGTTCCGTTATATTTTATCTTAACCATTTGTGAGCCTTTCCTGGGATGGCTATCTGGCAACTGCGGCATTTGTGGAGGAAATTACACACAAATTGCCCATTCCCTGCCCACAACATCCATTAACACATCACGTGACAACATGAGACATTATTATGTGGCTAACAAATCCATTACTGGTGTCAATGACTAGAACCAGCTCTGAGGAATCAAACAGACATACAGACAAAATGCTCTTCTCTGGCGTACGATTTTCTACAGTGCAGGTAACTGAGGAAATTAATTCACCTTTTTCTTTTTTTAAAACTGATATTTGGGTTTCAGAGTTCTATATGATGTGTAAAAATGCTGAGGTTCAACCAAATTACATTTGAATTAGACTAAATTAAAAACTGTTGTTTCTTAAAACTTCCTAATTTTGATACTGCGAGACATCAAATTCGATCATGTACAGAATAAGGTAAGTGGAAAGGAACAAAAGTGATGTGTTCTCATTACGCCACTACATGGACTTTGAAATGAGTAAAATAGTGCTGCAATATTAGTGTTGCAGTTATATATGTTTGTCAATGTTAATGTCTCAACATTTAGCTGTACTTAGATAGAAATACAATTTGTCACATAGGTTCAACCTGCAGTGCTTTGATATGTGGCTCATCCCCATGGGTGAACTGACACGGCACATAATCTCTGGTTTTACAGAAATATAACTATCACTATGAAACCAGAGTGCATTTGTGGTGTCAGTAGTGTCTAAAGTAATACTTGCAGTTTGATGTAGAAGTTCTTGTCGCACTTTGACATAATGAAGACTTGACTTGATGACGTGTTGAATCACCTTATTTTGTTCATGTGGAATTGATGTATTGTACAGATTTAAATCAAGCAGATTAAATGCACTTGTTCTTTAATATGAGATTGAGAAACAGTCAAATGTCATAGTAATCCATTCAACAGAACATTCATATATACATATATTGATGTTCAAAAGCTTGTAAAAGTTTTCCAGGAAATATATCACCATCTCATAATGTGGCAAATATGGCCTTGATAGTGTGCTTTCATCAAATAATCCTCCATTTGTAGCAATTACCAGATCCACTCTGTACAAATGAAATAATTAACAAGTACCTACGCAGCTTCCCAAAATGATCACATTTCCTCATCTGTATTTGAAAGATGTTGTCAAGCACTCCTCTATATTCTATACTCACTATATCTTTGACAGGTTTTAGATTATTTGAATAGAGAGAGTGTAATTTCCTTGCAGTCGCAGCTGACGTTATTTGCATTAACATGGAAACAATCTAATCAAACAACACATCCCATGTGCAGGACGACATGTCAGACCTTGAAAACTCCATGGTCAACATTGTTAATGTCTTCCTCAAGTACTCAGGCCACAAGAGCCACCTGAAGAGGGCTGAGCTCCAGGACCTCATCAATAGGGAGATGAAACATTTTATCAAGGTGAGTACATTTTTCCTTGTGGATTACTGCGATGGACTAGTTGCATGAAAGGCTCGTGGTGGGCCTGTTTATTTACTGTGGAGCCAGGTGTATCCAAACCTGCCGCTATTCTGAACGCAATTAGTGTCTACACGGGCCGGTTGGGTGTTGCACCTAGTGAATCAGCACATTATGATGAAGAAGGCTGTGTAGACACTAATTACATTCAGAATAGTGGCAGGTTCAAAGACACCTGGCTCCCCAGGAAACAAACAATCTTACTGAGAGCCTCTCGTGCAACTAGTCCACAGAAAGGATTAGCTCCCAAACTTGGTCATCCTACCACTGGGGGGCACTGCAATAAGCAAAATCCTTAAAAGCGTTGATGTGTTTCTCACATATGATTGTCCGTGAGGTAATAGGAGTTGCCAGATGACAAGTGGTGATATTTATACTACTTATTTGGCATGGGGGAAAAAAAAAAATCAAAAGCTGGCATTGATGAAATTCAGATCAAGCCTCACAAATCAAATTCATTTTCATTTTCAAAAACGTTTTGACTTAAGTTGCCAAGCTGCCGAACAGGAAGTGAGCTTGTATCTTTGGCAAACTGACCTGGAACTTGCTGTGAGTGCACACTGTCTTTGCTTTAACACAATAGCATAACGTTTCCTTGGTAACTATGCCCTACTCCTGCCAGGCTCCTTGGCCTGCTCATGACTGTTTGTAGCAATATTTTGGCATTCATTATTAGAAATTATAGAAAAACATTTGCAGTGTGTTCATATCAGGCTTAATCCCACAATATAAAGTTTTTTTGTCTTTATCACAGAAAGTTGAAGATGACGAGACACTTGACCAACTTTTTTCTGACCTGGACCACAATGGTGACATGGGGATGGACCTGAAGGGGTTCCTAAATCTTATTGCCAAAGTGACATCAGCTTGTCATGACTCCTTCTCTGTGTGTGAAAAGAAAAAGACATAGTGTTTGAAACATACGTACTCATACTCACTGGCCTTCCCTGTGCTTTAATTGTCATACCCTGTTATGTCTGTAATTAAGTGTTGTCTGTTGATGTCATCTTAGCCTAAATCACTGTTCTGTATGTGTATTTATTTACTTATCTATTCTATTTCATCCTGTTTTATTATTTGTTAGCTTATGCACTATGTACAGCACTTTGGTCAGTGTGAGCTGTGGTTAAATGTGCTCTATAAATAACCTTTACTTATTTACTTACTAACTTACTTCCTATAATAGCCTCAAGTTGAAGCAGGTATGGCATCAATATGCAGTCTAATCTTGAAATTGATTAAATATATGCAAAACAGATCCAAAGTACCAAAACCTATCCAGTTCACTAAACATGTATCCGTCTTAGTTAACCATAGTTGCATTAAATACATAAGCACAGCCATTCAAATTTTCTAAAAATAATTATTTGAGGCCATGAGTAATTGATGTATTATGTCAGACCAAAAAAGCTTACCCTTGCAGATGGCATTCCAGAAATTCCAGAATCCTTTGCCATGAATCCTCTTGAGCTGCAGCATGTTTGGCAAGATGTCCACCCCATATCGTCATCACTGGCAAACGACAGCAAAAACAACATATGAAAAAAAACACAACAGGTTTAAACTCATTTATGGCTATTCTTTGTAACATTATCTGTGCCAGATAGACTCACAAACATTTGTGGCCATAATAAGCATTTGCCAATGTTTAGCGCCAAGGTTAATACAGCATTTTTAAAATTATAATATGCCTCTTATGTGATTAATTTAATGTCACACCATCAATGCCAGTAAATATTCGGTGGTGTTCTTATTCTGATTATTAGAGTGCATGCACTCTACTGTTATCCGATATCTTATTATTATTTTTCTTCTAACGAATTTGTGCGTCTAATTCAGCCTCAACCGTTTAACGTAGAAACTTCATTCAAACTGTGTCGCGTAGATCTTACTTATGTGACTTCAGCTATGTATTTTTCAACTTTGTAACTTTTATACTTTTTTAACTATGAATTGAAAACTTAAACATTTCTCCATAGACTTAACATTGCGCCGCCATGTTGGATACCAACAACCAGCTACTTCACGGGCATGGTAGGCTAGTCCTTGGCTAACTAGCATAGCTATGACTAGCATTAGCTGCGCAGCCTCATAGTGAGTGAGTCTGAGGCTAACCAAAGCCCATTTGACACAACAGGGTCGTTTATGAGGGTTAATTCCGAAAGACTGAAACCTGAGTTCTGAGCTATAATTTAGCACACATAACCAGTTCATTGCAGGATTCTGGGAGCCAATCAGATTGTAGGATTCCAACAGCCAATCAGATTGCAGGATTCCAACAGCCAATCAGATTGCAGGATCCTGAGGGCCAATCAGATTGCAGGATTCCAACAGCCAATCAGATTGCAGGATTCTGGGAGCCAATCAAATTGCAGGATTCTGGGAGCCAATCAGATTGCAGGATTCTGGGAGCCAGACAGATTGCAGGATTCCAACAACCAATCAGATTGCAGGATTCTGGGGGCCAATCAGATTGCAGGATTCTGGGGGCCAATCAGATTGCAGGATTCTGGGAGCCAATCAGATTGCAGGATTCTGGGAGCCAATCAGATTGCAGGATTCCAACAGCCAATCAGATTGCAGGATTCCAACAGCCAATCAGATTGCAGGATTCCGGGAGCCAATCAGATTGCAGGATTCTGGGGGCCAATCAGATTGCAGGATTCTGGGAGCCAATCAGATTGCAAGATTCTGGGGGCCAATCAGATTGCAGGATTCCAACAGCCAATCAGATTGCAGGATTCCGGGAGCCAATCAAATTGCAGGATTCTGGGAGCCAATCAGATTGCAGGATTCTGGGAGCCAATCAGATTGCAGGATTCCAACAACCAATCAGATTGCAGGATTCCGGGAGCCAATCAGATTGCAGGATTCCAACAGCCAATCAGATTGCAGGATTTCAACAGCCAATCAAATTGCAGGATTCTGGGAGCCAATCAGATTGCAGGATTCCAACAGCCAATCAGTTTGCAGGATTCTGGGAGCCAATCAGATTGCAGGATTCCAACAACCAATCAAATTACGGGATTCTGGGGGCCAATCAGATTACAGGATTCTGGGAGCCAATCAGATTGCAGGATTCTGGGAGCCAATCAAATTGCAGGATTACAACAGCCAATCAGATTGCAGGATTCTGGGAGCCAATCAGATTGCAGGATTCTGGGAGCCAATCAAATTGCAGGATTCTGGGAGCCAATCAGATATATAGATAGATATAGATATACCGTTTAACGTAGAGACTTCATTCAAACTGCTCTGCGTAGGTCTTACTTAGGTGACTTCAGCTATGTATTTTTCAACTTTGTAACTTTTATACTTTTTGAACGATTAAATAAAAACTATTACAATTTCCCCATAGACTTAACATTGCGATTATGACATCACAATGGCAATTAGAATCCTATGCTAGAACTCTCTCTCCCTCAGGCCAAAGATCCTTAATTATTGACAAGATAGAGCAACGTAAATGCATCTCTATGGAAGCAAAATTCGAACAGTTCCGGTCTGCTTAACCTCTTAGGGCTTAGCGGCAACATACGTGGACAGAACATTTTAGCTTGTATGTCCACAATCGTGTTCACTACTGTATTGGGGATGCTTTGGACACGTATAGGGGCACTTATGCTTCCATCTGGTGGTGTCAGAAGTGTCTAACATACTACGGTAAAAAAACAAAATGGCGGCAAACACAAGCGAAAATTCAAGTGGCCGCTCCATACACAAACATCTTCCAGGTAAAAAATCCTGTATTATTTTATAGCTTATTCTTATTTAGGTATTTAAAGAAGCGTTGAACATTAGTCATGACAAAAAAAAACGGGAAAAAAACTGTAAAATAAGAACTTAGCATGTCGCTAAACATGACGTACACGTATGTGTACGCAGGGACTGAAGTTCCTAGAGAAAAAAATAGAAAAAAAGTTTTTCTGGTGTAGCTAAAAGCTGTACATTGTCTAAATGTAATAAATAACAATTCAACAACTAAACACATATACATAAATAGATTAGTTGGGTTAAAAATGTCAGTAAACCCTCTGGATCATCAGTATGCCACTGCCCCACACACACAGCACACTGCCCCCCACTCCACCCCACCCCACACAAACACACCTGATTGCAATTCACGTGTACCACACTTTTCCATGCAATCCACTACACTTACAATATTTCTCAACTTTTCACACACACACACACACACACACACACACACACACACACACACACACACACACACACACACACACACACGCACACACGACTGCCGTCCTACCCCACCTTCACCTAACTACCCCTACTTCACTGCATCATAGGAAGCCACACTACTTACAGACAACATACAGCCCACCAAACCACTGTATCATCATATGACACTGCCCCACATACACAGCACACTGGCTAACACTCCTCCCACCACCCATCACACACACACACACTGCCCCTTACCAGTGTCTTATTAGCCACATACATACAACACACTGCCCACCACACTCTGGATCATCAGTATGCCACTGCCCCACACACACATGACACTGCCCCCCCACTCCCCCCCACCAACACACACACTTACAGGCTCCCTCTACTAGCTCGACCCCAGGTAGTTGGGTTGGCCCCTTGAGCCGTGGATCTGCCCAAGACTTCTTCTGTCCCTTGGTGCTCCCCCCCCCCCCCACACATACATCATTCACCCCCTGCATCTTACTCTTACCACCCCCCCCCCCCCCCCAAATGCTTTTTGCACTTGCCCCTGCCCCTGGCCAACCCCCCATCACACACACACACACACACACTGCCCCTTACCAGTGCCTTATTAGCCACATACATACAACACACTGCCCACCACCTCCGGATAATCTGACACTGCCCCACATACACAGCACACTGGCCAACCCCCTCATCACACACACACACACACACACACACACACACACACACACACACACACACACACACACACACACACACACTGCCCCTACCAGGGTCTTATTAGCCACATACATACAACACACTGCCCACCACCCTCTGGATCATCAGTATGCCACTGCCCCACACACACAGCACACTGACCCCCCCCCCACCAACACACACACTTACAGGCTCCCTCTACTAGCTCGACCCCAGGTAGTTGGGTTGGCCCCTTGAGCCGTGGATCTGCCCAAGATTTCTTCTGTCCCTTGGTGCTCCCCCCCCCCCCACATCATTCACCCCCTGCATCTTACTCTTACCCCCCCCCCCCCCCCAATGCTTTTTGCACTTGCCCCTGGCCAACCCCCCATCACACACACACACACACACTGCCCCTCCTTACCAGTGCCTTATTATCCACAGACATACAACACACTGCCCACCACCCTCTGGATCATCAGTATGCCACTGCCCCCCACACACAGCACACTGACCCCCCCCCCCCCCCCCCCCCCCATTATTCAAAACATGTTAAAAAAAAATGTGTGCATGTGTTCATGCACATTGATTCATGCAAAAGCAGTCAGGGAAGAACTGCTGGGTTCAATGTGCAAAAAAGAGAGTTTTTCATTCTATTACATGCTTGTGTTTTATGGAAGTTCGGACCCAGCGTCCACATATGTGGACATCATTTTTCTCTAAAAGTACATCATATCAAAAGATGATGCTTAGTTTTTATTCTAATTAGGTTCAAATAAGCCCAAAAAGCATAGTGAAATAAAAATTGCATGTAAAAAAACAGCTTGGGCCTTAGGAGGTTAAAGGGGCGTGTTGCAAAGACGTCATAGTGGGATATCGATCTCTGTCAGATCGGCAACCCACACAAGCAGTGCATTTCGAATGTTAGCAGGTCTGCTTAAAGGGGGATTTAGCCCCCCTCCCCCTTGTGAAGACAGAACGCGGAAATTATGGAACGTTTGCGCCTCTCGCTCCGCTTTAAAGATGAACTGAACTGAAATAATTAACGTTGAAGACGTGTTGGTTATCACAATTACAAATAAACTGCACTAAAAATTTGAATAAAAAAAATCAATACATAGCCTTTTTTAAGCAACACAAAAAAATGTGTTTGTTAGTATTAGAACGCTCAATTCCAATGACGTCACTGGCATGGTAGGGCCTCAGAAGCAACAGCTGCAACATATGATATACTCACGAAAATGAGCTATTTTAATGTCATGGGTTACACATTTTGAGCATCTGATGGACAGGCATGTAGTGTCTGACTATCACCAGATGGGGGACGATCAGTTTCAGGCCCCAGCACCCCTTAGGTTAAGAAAAAACGTTGACACAAGTCAGACGCACGCCTAGTCACTTTGCGCCAATAAACGCTATAATACAACATTATGCAGGATTAAACAGAAATCACAACTAGAATAATTTTGTTGACAAGGGAGGGGGTAGAGAGAATAAAATACAGATGATCAATTTCGTCATCATATAGCAGTTTGATGGAGTAGGCTTCTTGAAACTGGTTCTCAAACTTTTCATCCTAGCCTACCTGTTCAACGTGCAGTCCTATAGGCTATATTTAAAAAAAAAAAACGTAGCCCAATTATATGCCCACGTATGCCTGCTTTAAACATAGGATGAAAGGGAAAAAAATAATTCCAGCTAGTCAATAGGAATACTGATGTATAATATTAGCCTTAATGTGCAGTATGCAGAATAGGCATGGCTGCATAATCTGATCAAAATGACACAGCTGTTTTGAATTATGGTTATGGGGTTTGTCAGACGCCTTTGTCGAGTTAAGGCTATGTTTATTGTTAAGCATTCAGCTATTGTATTTGTGCCACCACGTACTGACCGACAAGGAAATCGCTTGCTAAGATCTGCACGCCACTTATACCCGAGTGCACGGAGAAGTTTTGCCGTGTATTGTAGGCAAGTGCAGAGTTGGCAAATTTGTTCGTTGTGGATGCTGATGGATATTGCATGGATGGATATTCCACGGATACCTCGTACTATGTACAGCTATTTCTGTGATTTGAACTCAGAAATTGAACTTGAACTGCATTAACAATCTGCCCTGAGACGGTGAACATCAGCTAGCTTCAGGGTGAGTAGAAAGGGACATCGTGTAACAGACCCGCTGTGGTTGTTAGCAGCTTATAAACGCATTATGATCGTGATATGTCGTCGGAGTCATGACTTAATATGGAGTCTATGGTCAGAGTGCTGGCTTGTTTAGTTTGACATAAGACGTGTTTCTAACGTGTTTAGAGGCTGGAAGTGAGCCCTTTCCCTAGGTTGGATCGTTTGTTGTCTAGCTAGCTTGTTTTGTGACTATGTCCCAGTGTGTCAGTTTGTTTTGTTGAACGCTAAAGCCTACAGTTAGCTTTATTTGTGTGTGTATGCGATTATACGTTTTTGTATTTTGACGACAACGTTACATCCAGCCTTTTGCCTAGTAGACATGCTGGGGATAACTAAACCCCTGCCTGGCGTGTGCGTTTCAGCGCCCTGTTTTGCGGCAGATAGCATTGGTGGTTTGCTCTACACCGCACGTACGGTAGCATCACTTGACTCGTGGAAACTTTTTTCAAAATCCACTTGGGCTTGTAAGATGTTGTAAAGTGACTTTCTGTCACCGACCCTGTTGTGTCAGAAGCACAGCTCTCTAAATAGTTTGTTGACTTAAAAAAAATGTTTGCTACAGACTCGAAATCTGGCTGTCGGAGGGCTAGCCAGTTTAGGCAGATAGGACTAACTATGCGTTGAGGGCTGGTTCCTTGTCAAAGTACCCTGCGGGGAAAAGGTTACTCAACCCCAGCTGTTACCTTATACATTTCATTACTGCAGCCAGGGGCCTAGTCCTGTTAGTTTCCGTGTCCTTAGCCATGTCAGTTAGCCCAAATGGACTCTAGTTAGCCACAGACCCACTATCTACGATGCTGCGCAGCTAGTGCTAGTCATAGGCGCTAGACTGGCTTACCATGCCAGTGACGTAGCTGGTTGTTGAAATCCAACATGGCGGCGCCCGTGTAACAACAACACCACTTTCACCGTATCATTTTGTCCCTTTAAACAAATCCAGCCGTTTTAATCATTGTACCAATGAGAAGAAATAAAATACATCTGTTATATCACATTTACTTCAAATTTCAGTTCAGTTCATCTTTAACCCTCTCTGCTCAGGCTGAGGGAGAGAGAGTTCTAGCATAGGATTCTAATTGCCATTGTGATGTCATACAATCTGGCTCTAATAAGACTACAGATCCTGTTCAACTGTTTCCTGTGCGTCCTGAGCAGAAATGTTTGCATTTTCATGCACTCGTAATTCCCTGGAATTACTTTCTCTAGTTATCATTCAAATTCTAGTTTGACTAATGTGTGAGGTACATACATTTTTTGGGTCGCGTTGTCCACAGAGACATGCGTGCGTTGGGCGCGTAAGGGGGTTCAATTAGGTGGCCAGCACCTGGGTAGGACAGACGGCTGAACAGGTGAGATTTGCCTGCAGCTTGCAGTCTTTTCTCAATCTAAGAACAAAACAAAAATACAAGGAAACAATTAATTCCACAAAGGAGAAGCACAAGAGAAGATAAATGCTTCACTGTATAGTGGATTTCAATTCTGATAGCTACCTCTTAGAAATTAAACACTGACAATCTAATTCTGTAAAGAAACCAACAAAGAATAATTCACCAATGAGTGAACATGAAATGTCGCCAAAACAAAAAAGGAGCAACATCCGTCACATCAAAACAAAAGCTTAATCTCTTCAGTTTATAGACATGTCATATGACCAGCTTTTAATGTGACTGGTTACACCACAAAGAGAGGTCAAGAGATGCTCTACCTCATCTGCATTCTCCTGAGCAGCACAGCTCATGTCGTCCTCTCCCAATATGTACAGCAGGGGGCAGCACATGTTCTCAACCTACACCGTGCAAATACATTAAAAAGTGAGAAGGAAATCCAATGTCTGTCAATAACTCAGAAGTTCATCAGTGCTTGAGGTGTATGATATCACTGTACCTGCACATAATTTTCTAATGGAATGGATCTTGGTGAAGACACTTCTTTGAAACTGACGTAACCCCTCTCATCATAACTCCAGTGCTTCTGATTTCTGTTTGAAATATGAATCAGATTACACAAATCATTTAAATGGTAGAAAGTAGAGCCTACACATTTTAGGTCTAAAACGAGATGACATGAATATTGCACTTCAAGCAAACAACTTATTTAGCTGCAATAATGACTTAACTCTTCAAAGCTTTCTTTCAGTCCACCGTCACTTGAAAATTTGTTGAAACTGCCCAAAGGACCGTTAATGGCAACTACACATCTAGGCTGGGAGAGATGTTTAAGTGGAAGAAAATATGTACAATATCATCATTGTCATTTCAGTACAGTAGCTCCTGCCCCTGCCTCAAGTCATGTCTCTATGTTCATGCGTCTCTATGGGTAAGGGACATAAAAGTATGAAAGACCGGCTTGGATAGCTGCAAAGCTATGCCTTATGCTCAGATAAAACCAAACATTTTGAGATCATGTTTAAAAGTGGTTTTGTGAACAAGAAGGAAGGTCATCGTAGATGTGATTCACATGCCTGTGACTATACATGTGGCTTTGGTCCACTGTAATTCATCAGTAATTACCTCCATACTTACATGGACAGAGAGCTGAGAGGCTATCCGCAGGGACAGATACACCCCAAATGAGAGGCCCATTAATGCGATCCTGTCCTCACACACCTGTGGGTGGTCCTGCAGGAGCTGGAAGGCAGCCTGGGCGAAACAAAATGTCCAAACTTCCAACTTCAAAGAACATTTATTCCATATTTGATATGTAAATACACTACCGTAGTAATATTTTGACTATTATTCTGAAATAGATGATGAAACTGTTTTATAATTTTAGCAGAATTCACTCCTGGCTGATTATTATTCTCTAGACAGTGCTGAAGCACTATTTCCATGAACTAAACAGGACTTTCTGGGCATGACTCACAAACAATGCTCCTGCAAAATGCCTTACCTGGAAGTAAGAGTCTCCCACATTGATATGGTTTGGGGGTCCTGGGATGTCTTTATGGCCAAAGTAAGCCAAGGCGAAACTAACCAGGCCGTGCGATGCAAACAGGGCAGAGCGGTACTCTACCAGACCCCCTCCCATCCCCCAGAGGTCCAGTACAGCAGGGAATGGGCCTGGTCCTGGGGGAACAAACCAGTAACAGGTTTACAGCGATGAAGACTCCTGTGCCTGAAGCTATCTGAAATTTTGGAAGCCGTAAAAAAAAATCATCTATTTTCAAATCTTGTACAGCCCTGCATTTACTGTATTTGAACTCTGAACTGCTACGGTAGATGTGAGGCCATGTTTCCACCTTTACACAGAGGTTGCGATTAAATGCTTCAGCTGAGTGATAATGATGCCCCCCTCCCCCCTCCGCTCACCTGGTGGGAGAAACATGGTGCCCACCACACCATTCTGCCGAACCTCAATCCGGCGTACTCCAGGTGCCATGTAACACCTATCCACCACTGCTGCAGCCAGCTCCTGTCCTACTCCGGATCCTTCCCCTCTGTTGTCCTCCGGCTTCACATGCCCATCTAGCAGAGCCAGACTCACTGAATAAGGAGTCTCAACATCTCTCTTGCGCAGTCTGCAGCAAGACACAACACAAATCACACATTTTCCCAAAGCAACTATTAGACATGGCCAAACATATGGCATTAACTTATTATATTGACACTAACAAACTAAATAAGATCATAAGGAAGGCTGGCTTTGTGTTGGGGTCAGCCCTAGAGCCCCTGGAGTTGGTGGTGGACAGAAGGATGCTGCACAAACTTTTCAATATATTGGACAATACCACTCATCCACTACACAATGTACTGGTAAAACAAAAAAGTATTTTCAATTGGAGGCTACGCCAACTAAGCTGTAAGAAAGACAGATACAGAAAGACTTTTATACCCACTGCAATAGCACTTTATAATGACTCCCATCTGGGCAGAGAGAAAGGAATAACATTTTAAATATGTATTTCCCCTTGGGGATGAATAAAGTGTATCTATCTATCTATCTATCTATTATACTGTTTTTTACACTTAAAAGATTATCTGTTCTGTACTATTACCAGGCAATTTATTCCTCAATTACTCGTAAAATATTTTCTGTGTTAGATTATGGTGTGTGTAGTTATTTCATGTTATTACATGCAGCCTTGTCTATTATCATGTACTCAAAACACATTTATAACACCTGTGTGCTGGCATCCTACCTGAGTCCCTCTCTACCTCCAAGAGCAGGCTGTAGAGCCCAGAAGAGTCCCATTGGTTCACAGCCCACATAGGAGCCACCCACCGATGCATCCCGCATCACTAGGAGAATTCAGCAGCTACATGTTATATTGAAATACTATAACAACCCTGTCTATTTCAAAGCAGGGTTCTACAAGGACACACATGTCAGCTCATTTTACATCTGCATAACTAAGACTAAAACTACTCACTGAGTCAGAAATTAGAACTCAGATCTTAAAACTGTTGCTGTGTTACACTACTATTTGATGTATTACTATGTAGGCCTACAAGACTTACAGTTTATTGCACCCTGTGAATCTGTGTGATAGTGAGACAGTGCTTCCCAGAGATCTCCGTCCTCACTGGTCATGTGAGCCCGTACGGTGATGGGTCGATGGGACGGCAGATGGCGTGCCTCAATGCTGATGGGCTCATCTATCAGGGCACGCGCTGGCCTGGCTTTCAACAGGGGAGCAGGACGGCTGGTGCTTCTCCATCGGAACTGAGCTAGATGTGGAAAAATTACCACCAGACATTACAGATTTGTGTGGCATATAGCCTACACTCTACTCAAGCTCTGAATGTTGAAACATGTGTAGGCCTACATGAGCCAGTGGGAGTCATGTTATGAGCTAAAAATATCAGAAAAGCCGAAAGCTGCTACAAGAGAAGAGGTTTGGCTCCCCTGCCCAAATAATACGGCACACATGAATGTAGGCCTAGTGTAGAAAGTGGGGTTAAGTTGTCAGTTATAATCATCCAAATTAAAAGCATACTTGAAATATGTGTGGAATGAATGTACATTATACAAGTTTTACTTATTGAATGGAATTTTCATTATATTCTAATTATATGCCCAGCTGAAGTATCATGTTGAAAATGTTGCCATTATACGATCCTCTTGCAAAAAAAACAAAAAAAAAAAAACAAATGCAGACTACAGCATTTCTTCGTGGCAGCCTACAGTGCAGTAAGAGCCTATTACAATACAGTGCAATAGCTAACCAATGCAGTTATTTGTGTAAAGGTCAGCTTAAATAAAGTTGTGCTCACTGGCCTGTTAAAAAACTTGAATTGGGTCAAGTGAGTCTTACCTCGGCTGCACACTTTCCGACGAAGATTGCCACAGAAGAGTTGACCAAATACTCTGACCGGGCAACCTACATGCAGTGTGAAGGCCATTACTGTGTTTCGTCAACGCCCCAGAGCCAAGAAAAAAAACAAGCCTTTATTAAATAATATACTCATAAAAAAAAGACTGATATGTTAACTGGCTGTAGAAAGTCTAGTCTAGGTAGGCTATAGGAGGTTGAATGACTTTGTGTCAGTTCCCGGGAGAACTTTGAGACGAAAGCCACCAGGTGTGACGAAGATTGCGTAGCCTATCCAGTAACTTCATGCAGGCTGTTACACGCATAGTAATTTATTATCGCTGCACTAGAGATTAGGACGAAGACTTAAAACTAGCATAGGCCTACTAGTCAGGGAGCATTTTCACCGAAATAAAGTCCCGTGGGATTTTTTTGATGAAAGCAAGCCACCCATTCAGATGTCTCAAGGGCACACCAAATAACAATAAAAAACATGTTGGCAGTCTGAAATATTGTGCTGGCCAGCATGGTGGACCACACATAGAAACTGTATCCTTGCCGCATATTTCCGGCTATACCGCAACCTAAAATGTATTTGTTTGGTCATTTTCTTTCCTGTTTCATCCATATTCAGCTTCAGTAACTCCAAGTATATGAAATAATAATGGTTACATGTCGCTATTCAGACATGTCATTAGTCAGACATTAGCACCCAATTGTCGGAGTAGCAGCATTTTCATTTAAAAAAAAACATACCACTACTCCGACATTTTTTGTTTCCATTGTCGGAATAGGGGCATGATACTATATAGTTTTGAAACATGCCGCTTTTCCGGCATGAATAATTGTAATGTGCTCATGCGAAAATGTGCCCAAATCAAAACGATTCCTAACCCTAACCGTCAGTAGCCTACAGGTGGATATGCTTTATTTTACATTAGGTGCTGCTCAAGCGTAAATGTGCCTAACCCTAAAACTATGCCTAACCTTAACCGTCAGTAAAGGCATGTGTTTATTACAATGTGCCCAATCCTTAACTATTCCTAACCTTAACCGTCAGTAAGGGAATGTGTTTATGTGTGCGTAACCCTAAACATCAGTAAGCGTACAATGTGCCTAACCGTAACCGTCATTAAAAGGCATGCGTTCATTACCTTAGTAATAGTTGTGTAAATGTGTGTAACTGTATGTAATGTGCGTAAATGTGCGCAAATCAAAATAATCCCTACCCTTAATCGTCAGTAAAGACGTGTCGGAATAACGGCATGAAAAACTGTCTGAACACCGGGATGTCTGAATAGAAACATGTCTGAATAATGGCATGTCGGAATAGGGAGTGAATGCCAATAATAATATGAATCTCTGAAGGGTACCACTCGTGACAGAAGGCATGGTGGTCAGCCAGTCATAGCCTACCACATAACAGATGCCACCAACATAGCAAAGGTGCCACTGAAGCGACTCCTGTCCCATGTGAAGACAAAGATGGAACTCACTGGCTATCTTGCTGAGAAGATGCTGGTGAAAGCTCATGCAGAAGAGAAGCAGATGGTTGTTGCATGGGGTTGACAGTGCCGAGCTACTCACAGGAATGTCGACCACCTTCATAGTCAGCAGGAAGAGGCCGACACTAAACTTCTGCATGCTGCTGAAGCAACTGCAAGTGGGGCTTCAATCATAAACATTCACTCACCTGATACCGACGTCTTTGTTCTGGCTCTCCGCCGGTATCCTGAGTTATGCACCAACACCAACTTCGTGACTGGAGTTGGTACGAAGCGACGTGTCATTCCTCTGGGACCCATCTACGAAGCTCTGGGGCCAAACAAGGCAGCTGCTTTGCCAGGATTGCATGCCTTTAGTGGAGCTGATAACACGGGGGGCTTTGCTGGCAGAGGCAAACTTGCTTTCTGGAAGATCTTCCGTGACGCAAGGGATGACAGCAATGAGATATCTGCATTGACAAGTCTGGGAACCATGCGCTGGCCAAGTGATGCCATATATGATGGTCTCGAAGAGTTTCTCTGCAAGGTTTACCTGCCAGGGACCAAGACTACCAAGATGGAAAAATTGAGATGGTGGCTATTCACAAAGAAACAGGCCGAGTCAGAGAGGTTGCCACCTACACAAGCTGCACTGCAACAAGCAATCTTGCGGGCACACTACCAAGCAATGATCTGGAACAATGACACTGTTCCAAACCCAGAGGTACCATCGCCACAGGACTATGGCTGGAACTTGGAAGACGATGTATGGGTTCCAGTGATGACCAAGGAACAGCCTGCACCAAATGCGGTCATCCAGCTGGTGAAGTGCGGCTGTTCAAAATCCAAGTGTGACAATGCGAGGTGTTCATGTCGTAAAGCAGGACTCGGCTGCACAGAGTTATGTGCCTTTGACCCCAGTGAGGGATGTGACAATCCTGAGCAGCCCACCACATCACTCAATGATGAAGAGGATGAAGACTCAGGAGATGACGAGGACGATGTTGAAAACTTCATATAAACTGTGTGTTAACTGAAAGCATGACACTCATTGCGTAATGTGTAACATCACATTTATAATATACATTGTGAATTGGAGTTCATTGTGATTTTCAGTTGATTTAGTCTACAAACATAAGATGATGCCTTTATTTCTATGCCGAGTCAATAAACGTATTCATTCCAGAAAAGATTACTGTTATCAGACCACTACTTCAGTTATCAGACTTTTCAGCAACGAATAGCATAATAAACGAATCATTATTTTCACCATTTATTACTAGCTTGCATAATTAACCCCTTCGCATTCCGACAGATTTGCCTGAAAAACGCCTCTCCAAATTGAAATGGTTGCTGTATCCCAACCCTTTGTGCTATTGAGATGAAAACACCCATTTTGGAAAGCAGACACCCTCTAGTTTTGTAATCTATTGTCAGTTTCACTGTAAAGGGTTCTGCTGAAAACTGGGAACTTTTGAAGTTTTTGTCATTTTTTCCCCTCGCCAAAGAAAAAAATATATACATAGACATTAAATAGTCCTTTTACTGTAATGTATCAGGTTATAGACATAATGGAACAAAGGCCACAAATCTGAACAACTTGTATTTCAAATTTGAAAACAAAATATCAAAAATTGTGTTTTCTACACCATTTTATATGTGGGTATGCCTAGGCGTTTTTGCAAAGTCCTATTTTTGGAGACCAAAATGTTGTTATTTTCTTATATGCTTCACAATTTTTCCCAGCACAATATTTCAGACTGCCAACATGTTTTTTATTGTTATTTGGGGTGTCCTTGAGACAGTTGGATGGGTGGCTTGCTTTCATCAAAAAAATCCCACGGGACTTTTTTGGCTCCTTGACTATACCGGTATTTGTTGAACTTTGAACTGTTGCTGTTGGCTGTGACAAGTGCGGAAAAGTAGACAGTAGGTTAAGAGAATGTCTAAATAGACGGGCTCTGGTAGGTCTAACCTGCATACATTTCAGACGTCCCGAATTTAGTAGCCTCGGGGTGCAGGACTAGCCCTAAGCCCCTTTCACATTCACCGAATTTAACGCTAAATCAGCCGAATTTAACGTTAAGGCTGTTCCTTTCACATTGACGACACGGGGTGGGGAGTCAACCCGCCTCGGCAATCCAACCCGTCTCGGGGGGTAGTATCAGAGCCGAGCCGTGTTGAATATGAAAGGAACAGAGGTCAACCCCGCTATTAGGGGTGTGTGACTGATGACGTATTTGGCCAGGCAGGAGGTTAAAATACAGGAAACACACAAGAGACATTGGGTATTTCTCAAAGTCAAGAGCTCGTCCTTGATAGAGTGCTTTCTTTCAAGTCGAGTGCTAGAGAGACAAGGCTACACACCTTCCCAGTACCCCCTCCAGCCGTCAAGATCGCATGCAATGGAACAGCCTAGCGAGTGTGGAAGTGCACGTCAATTGTGCACGGTTCCGGCTGCGCGCTTAATTAGAACCGTGGAAATTGTGCTGCTTTTACAGGAGTTCCGACAACTGCAGCTGCACTTTCCTCTAAATAAACTTTTTGGAGTAGCCTACAGTATTTCCACATTCGACTTGGTCTTCACATATCACAATCCGTAGTTTAATATTTCGTTTTTTTATTTAGTAGTTTTATAATTATGTTAGTGTCAATGGAAAGTCATACCGATAATTGGCAACAGCAACGGTAATGTTAAACTTCTACAAAGTTCGTATTGGGCGAAATTCTGAGATGAATTAATAACAAGTCTATCACAACTTGTTCATGCACATTGACATATGCATTTATGATGAATATGCACAATAAACTTGATAAATGCCTGAGCAAATATACGATGGCATTAACAGAACACTTGATAAATCATATTTAGCCTACATTAACACGCACTGCTTCTTTGCATCTACTTTCCATCTCCCTCTCTCTTTTTTTTTAACCGCACCGTCAGAAATTTTCTAATTCTTCATACGCAAAGGATTGTGGGTTATTTCTTCACTCCGAGGATCCATCGATGCATCCTCCAAAATTCTCCGAAATTCTCAGAACGAAGGACTCAGTACTTGCTAGAATTTGAAAGCATCCTTGACTTTGGAACAGTGCTTGACGAGATTTGATGACGTAACGTCCTTGAAAAAGTGGCTTGGAAGGAGCAATCCTTGCCAATGGCTTTTAAGAGATCTTTCACTAAGAGGCAGGGTTTTGCTTTCAAAGGCTGAAGGGATATCTAGATTGACCTACACTGCACTTTCACTTAGTGTTGATACCCTTACCTGTAAAGCTATAGACAAACTTCTCTTTGACTTTGTTTGGAAAAACCGCACTCATTATGTAAGAAAATCTGTTATAATGAATGAGTACTGTAAAGGTGGCCTTAACTTTTTGGACTTCACAACTTTAAATTATACTTTTAAAATCAATTGGATTAGGCGATACCTCAGGCATCCAACCTCTCTGTGGAACTTCATTCCTCATTACATCTTTTCTTCATTAGGTGGTCTCAACTTTTTTTTGGTTTGCAACTATAATATAGACAAAATTCCCCTCAAACTTGCGTCTTTTCATAAACAGATGTTATTGGCCTGGTCGTTAATTTTCAAACATAATTTTAGTCCCCACAGGTTTTATATTTGGAATAATAAATATGTCTTATTCAAAAATAGATCAATTTTCTTTAGACAATGGTTTAATAATAATATTTTGTTGGTCAGTCAATTATTTAACCAAGACGGTCAACTTTATTCTTATTCTGAATTTCTTCAACGATATGGTATCCCTGTTACTCCTAGGGAGTTTTCTATTGTTTTTGATGCCATCCCCACAGGTATAATTGCACTTTTTAGAGGGTTTAGGGCTGATTGTGATCTTCCTGTTTCATGTAATGTAGGCTACTTGATACTGATGTAGGTAAAAGTTGCTTTTCTCCACACTGTAAGAATATTAACAAGATCATCCGTCAGCTTTTTCAACATGACATCATTAGTACACCCTCTTCCCTTTCACACTGGTCTAGTTTTGTTGGAGATATATGTTGGGACAAGGTCTGGCTTCTGCCGCAGAAATTCTGTCTGACTAACAAGGTCAAAGAGATTTCTTTTAAAATGCTTCATAGGTTTTACCCAACGAACCACTATTTACAGAAGCTCAAAAAAGACATTGATGTTAATTGTACTTTTTGTGGGAATCAAAGGGAAACTCTTGTGCACTTATTTTGGTTATGCCCCCATACTAAATTACTTTGGAGTAAGCTGTCTAAATACTTAGTTGATTTTATTTACCCTGACTTCTCCTTGTGCTGGGAAAATGTCCTTTTTGGTTTCATTAATTTTGACAGAAATCTTTCCTCTCAGTTTTATTTAATCAACCTTATTTTAATTTTGACCAAATTTTACATTCATAAATCTAAATTCCAAAACTTGCTTTAATTACCATTTCCATTTCCACCAAAAACATCTGGGGGGCCACATGCACCCCTCTATGGTTATTATGGGATTTGGCAGACGCCTTTGCCTAAAGCAACATATAAGTAAAACAAAGAAATATATTAAAAACACGACCCAATACAATAGTTAAATGTAACAGTGAACAATTAGAAATGTTTTTCAGACCAAATTAAGAGAATAGCAGTAATAAACAACAATAATGTAAATGTAATCAATAGCCTAAAATTAACAATGAAAATAAAGGGGAATAGCTTATGGGAAGTTGTTTATTATTATTATTATTATTATTATAACAATCTTGTAGTAGTTTGAGTCCTTTTTCTCACCTCCTGCCCACTAGGTGGAGACGTTATTCTTTCATATGAAATTCCCCAGTAAATCTCGCGTAGCAAACCCAGTTTTACGTAACATCCGTAGTCACAGGAAATGTGAATGTTTTGTCTTCTTGTTTTCGATCGACTATATATAAATACACGTTTTGTGGTGACAGGACATCGTATTACCTCGACATTTTGATGCTATTGAGATCGCCATTCACCAGTAATTCCTTAAAGATTACTTGGGGGTTTTCAAAATAAGTGAGTGGTTACTATTTTTATCATTATGTGTGAAATTGGTAGCTAGCTAACGTTACCCAACTAGCCATAGCCATGCTAATCGAATGCTGGTTAATGTCACACAGATAAGGACCAGCTATCAAGCCTGCTGACAACGTTTTGTCTTGCCTTTACACTATATTTTCATGCAAGAATAGGATTAAGCATTAGTTTAACGACCATTTTACTGCGTGGATATAAACATATGTAAAATTGTTCCTGTAATGTTGATGGAATTAGTCGGCATTTGGCATAACCACCATTTGACAATTTGACAGTGAAAAGGCAGACCCTGCCCCTGACAGCATGCGCACCCTTTGCCTATTCTAAACTACTTATATGTTCTTACCTTTTAATCACCAGCAATGACACTTGCCTGACTGACTGCGCCTGGTTTTGACTAAAAGCTATGGAAAAGGGTAAGATATATTTCTTTTTCTTTTTAATAAAACAAAAACAAATGTGGCACCTGTGCAGGTATTTTTGTTGTTATCTACCTAATGCAGTTATTGTCTTTGCATATTTTTGCAAATCCCCAGGTTGCATTTTAAGTCACTTAGAATATACTGGTATTTAGGCCCAGCTTATGTCACAGATCACCAGGTGCATCAGTATCAGAGTTTTGGTTGATTGAACACATTGATGGCTATAAAAACGGAGCTTTTGATATACAAATAAACATGATACCCTTGAGCCAGCTCCTTTCTATCTGATTTCATTAGCGATGCAGCTCTTGTTTGTACATTCAACAGCACAACATACCTGGCTACTGCATGGTTACTGACCAAAAACACCCACATATATGTCACCACTAACATAATGCCTTTATGTTTGTGTGAAAGTATGATATAACATTATTTGGAATGATGTGTATGTGTGCAGACTCGCAAGCTGGTATTGCCACCCCCGTTGTGGGAGGTTCCTCCATCGGAGGCCTGGCTAGCCACAGTAGGTCGGAGGATGAAGAGTCGACAGGGCTGAAGGATGTGAAGAGGACAGCAGCACAGGCTTTCAGTGGTGGCGGTGGAGTGCCCAAACGCCGCAGCTCCTCCAGGTTGGTGAGAGGCAGCACACCTCACCTGTGCTTGCTACAGAGTCTGCATTTTATCCTATTTATTATGCTTTGCCATGTTCTAGAGCAGGGTTTGCAGCACGGTCAGGGAAAGCCTTAAGCCCAGGCTCCAACAAAAACGGCATTTAAAGCAACCTGATCCAGCCTGGACCGTAAAAACATGACGAACTGTTCCAGCCAGTCAGAATCAGCTTTATTGGCCAGGTTTGCATAAACAAACAAGGAATTTGACTCCAGTTAATCTTTGCACAAAACTCAACAATAAAATAGAAAAACAGTAAGAATAGAATAAGGCAGTAAGGCTATGTATGAGAATAAATACATTGTGTACATTTACAAATAAATAGATGCTATGGGTGGGACAGGGTAATGCAATTGCCCGGAGGGGGAGTGCGGCCTTGTTGGCCCTGTCAAGGTTGCCATGGTCATGGACACCCCAACAGGCACAGGCAAGACGCAGGATGCAATATACAATGAAAGAGGATGGGAATAGTGCAGTATCAGTATAGACTGATGTTTAAGATTATGCATTTCAGTACAATGATAATGTATTGATAATAACTGTAATATAACTGTATATGAAGTGCACATGATATGAGGTAAATGAGCAGAACAGGTTGATTGACTTGTTTGTTGTAAGTGTTGGTGCTATTTCTGAGTGTTCAACAGAGTCACAGCCTGGGGGAAGAAGCTGTCTTCGTGACGTCTGGTTTTGGCAAACAGTGCCCTGTATCGTCTCCCAGAGGGAAGGAGGTTGAACAATTTGTGACCAGGATGTGAAGGGTCTGTAGAGATTTTTGCTGCCCTTTTCCTGACCCTGGACCGGTAAAAGTCCTGGATGGAAGGGAGGTCAGCTCCAATAATCCTCTCTGCAGCCCTCATTGTCATTTGCAGTCTGGCCCTGTCTCATTTGGTGGCTGACCCAAACCAGACAGTGATGGAGGTACAGATGACAGTCTGCATGATTGCTGAGTAGAAAGTGGTCAGCAGCTCCTTAGGCAGATTAAACTTCCTTAGCTGTCTTAGGAAGTATAACCTCTGCTGGGCTTTCTTCCAGATAGTGTCAATGTGGGGAGACCATTTTAGGTCCTGTGAGATGGTTGATCCTAAAGTATGAATGGCAAGAGGGGGGAGTTGGTGGGGACTTTTCCTAAAGTCCACTGTCATCTCCACGGTCTTCTTGGGGTTAAGCTTCAGGTGGTTCTGACTGCACCGTGACTGTCACCGACGAGATGTGTGTTTAGGAGAGTACACATTGCACAGGAGGGAGGGGAGGGAGTAGCGAGCTAGCTCTCTGTTTTGTTTGAACGTCGACAGAAGTGACGTCACTCAGCATCACTTTGAGCACCTTTAAAGGAAGCTATTTCAACTAGGTCCTCATGTTTCATTTGTCATGTTTTGCTCAGGTCAATCAAGAGAAAGAAGTTTGATGATGAGCTGGTTGAGAGCAGTCTGGCCAAACCCTCCACCAGAGTGAAAGGTCCACCTGTCATCGAGCCAATCCGATGCTCTGGCAGTGAGCCATCCTCCAATGAAAAGAAGAAGGTAATGAAAACCTCTCTATATAAGTGTATTTACTTTTGAAGTTGGTTTGGTAGCTTGTGGTGATTTTCAGAGATGATTTAGAGATTCCATGAGAACATATCCTCTGATAATGTACCTATGAAGCAGTGTCAAAGTCTGTACATTGTGATTTGGAGCTGCATCGCAGACCATCTCACGCACATGAATGCATATTATAATGCATGCTGTTATAGGCTGTGTTCGTAAATTGCCACTCCGAGCGCTCCGAGCACACTTAGCCGTACGTAAATTCGGAATGATCTTGTATTTATTCAGAGGGTCACACTATCAGAACGTCCAGAGCATGTCAGATTGAATTTATGAACGCACCTACATTTAAATTTTTGTGATTTGTTGATGCTTGCTGATTCCTGCTATTAATGTAAAGTGTACTGAGCTGTCATGGTATGATATGCGCTATATAAATAAAACAGCCTTGCCTCGCTTTGGACAAAGGCTTCTGCCAAGTAGCATAACCATAACCATAGTAATGTTAATTTCCTCTAGGTATCAAAGGCAAGTTCCTCCATCACGCCCCCTCTCACCATGGTGATCACCCCTCCGCCCATCACTAAGAGGGTGAAGAAGACCAAACAAACATTGCAGATCACCAAGGACCTGGGCCGCTGGAAGCCCACTGACGACCTGCTTCTTATCAATGCTGTCCTGCAGGTAAGGTGGACACTGGAGTCGATTCAGTGAAAGACCTCTGTGTTGTACGGCCGAAGTGCACTTCTGCATTTGGAAACTAGGCCTGTCATGCACATGTACAGTCAAAGCCTTAAGATATGTACAGAAAGAGATTTGGGTATATCCTGAAAGTCTGTACTGACTGTGTGGAGGACTGAATTGTTGTCATCCACACTATGCACAGAACAAGCATAGATGGTATTGGCAGAAGAACACCTCACCTCAGTGTCAGACCAGTGGTGTACAGAATGAAAATACAAGCTTCTTGCAGCTATAATTCTTTTCTAATTAGTGAATCATTCCTGGCTTTCCCTTTTGCTTGTGGTTGTAGTTTAGCCATATTTTAAATGCAGTATCTACTGGAGGCCACTGTTTTAGAGTAGAGTGCACAGGCAGAAAAGGACAGAGTGAGTTTTATATCAAATACAACATGAAAATACCTCCCTAAAAATCACAAGAGAAAGTGTGCTAGAAGAATTTATCGCCTCCTGTATAATTGTAAAACTTACAAGAGAGGATCAAAATATCATGATCTGTTTCTGCCTTGTTTATTTGCTATTCTAATTTAATTTCATTGTCTATTTTCATTAGGCTATTGATTGAATTGACATTGTTGTTTATTATTGCTATTCTCCCTAATGTAGTCTTACCAGCTTTTGAAATTGTTCACTGTTAAATGAATTATTGTATTGTTTTTTTTTGTTGTGCAAAAGTGTCAGGGACCTCTGTTTGTGTGCCAGCACAACGTTGTTCCCTGTGTAACTGCCTGTGTGCTGTCTGATTGTAGACCACAGACCTCACAGCGGTGCACCTGGGAGTCAAGTTCAGCTGTCGCTTCACCCTGAGAGAGATTCAGGAGCGCTGGTATGCCCTGCTGTATGACCCGGTCATATCCAAGTAAGATGCTCCACTCCTACCAAATAATCTACTCAATGACTTACCTTACCATATTGCAGATTTTTTGTTGTTATTAGTGACATTTTTAAAAAGTTTTTATGAAAATCTTAAGCTCTACCCTAATAACCAGGTATCACATTGACCTCATCATGAAGTTCATAATTAGAACATTTTCAAAACAAATGATGAACATTTACCCCCTCCTTTGCCTCTCTTTCTTTCTCTCTATTTATCTCTCTATCACTGTCTCTGTCTCTCTCTCTTTCTTACTTGCCTCTCTCTTTCTCTGTCTCTCTTCTCTCTCTATTGCAGACTGGCCTGGCAGGCCATGAGGCAGCTACATCCGGAAGCCATTGCTGCCATTCAGGCCAAAGCGCTCTTCAGCCAGGCAGAGGAGGCCCTGCTGGCCAAGATCAGCTCGGTGAGGCATTTCATTCAGCTCTGCTTACTACCCTTTAACATCATTTGTCAATGGGGTGTTAGTCTAGCCTTGGGCCATGTGCCCAGATCAGCCAACTCAAGTTGACCATTTATACTAGATGCCATATAGGACATTTAAGACTTACGGTTTTCTATTAAGTAATAAATACCCTCCATCCAGTCAATTTAGTCCAAAGTGCCCCTGTCAATGAAACATATGTTATTCTTTTGCCCTGCTGAAAACCAAATGACAGCAATTTCATAGTCAAAATTCTGTCGTTGATGTTTTAGTAAGGTCGGGTCTTTGAAAGTTTTAGAATTTATGGCTAGCATGGATTACATTTTTTTAAAAAAATATTATTGTTGCTAAACTTGTAATAGTTCCATATATTCTGCTATAGCATACCATGTCCTGGCCATTGATAGCCTTAGGCAATTATATGGCTTTAAATTGAACAAACAAACACTCAAGTTGACACATTAAACTTGGCCTAAGGAACTATTGTGAACCATCCCCAATGACCAGTGTAGCAATTGTTCTAAGACAGTTCAGATACAGCCAACCAAATAAGGTCTTCCGTGTCGATCATAACTCCCGTACTCGAAGCATTTGAGAATTCAGACCTTGGACTGTCCAAAATTTGACTAGCATCCTATAGCATATATCTGATAGCATCTTGTGTGTGTTGCTCTATGAAATATACCTTGACTTCATAGTGACTGAGATTGGGGTTTGTCTGTCTGTCTGTCTGTCTGTCTGACTGATGAGCAGAACAGTCAGCCCAAGCTGGAGGTGTTCCAGGAGCTGCTGAGTAAGCACCCGAGTGTGTTCTACCCCTCCCGCACACCCAAGAGCCTGATGGTACACTGGCAGCTTCTCAAGCAGTACTACCTGCTGGAGGACCAGAGCGGTGAGCTGGGTTAAGCTTAAAGGGGACTTCCCATGTCACAGTCTGGGTACAGACGTGAAGGTGTAGAGAAGACTATAGAGCTATAAATTACAGTTTTTGCTTTAGATTCACACAACTAGAAGCATTATTTCAGACATGATGACTGAGTGGTCAAGCTTGTGTGCTGAAGAACATGTCCACAACAGTAAAATGAGTGTACTTTGGAGACCCAAATATCAATATTTGGGTCAGTGTTGCACAAAGCCATGTCAGGTGAAGTGTACTTTGGCCCTTACTCCCAATGTGGTCCCATGGATACACAAACCAGGGCACCAAAATAATCTGTGTTGTAATATACACCTAGATACGTATTTAGAAAATACAATAGACCTGAGTTTCCCTTACCCACCGAATAATTAAGGATGTTAAGTGTGTTTTGTGAGTTGGACCAGTTCAGTGTGATGCAATGTTAGCTTTTCTAAATTAGTAACTTGAAGGCTTTCTAATTTTGAATAAACTTGTAGAATAAATCTGTTGAAAATTGCTGTGAAATTTGAATGAACCATGTTTACACCAAAAACGCAACGTAGGTATTGTGTCACACTGTGGCCTGTTGCAAAATAGCCCCTGAGCTCTCATCCTCAGTACTTGTCTGTTTCTAAAAATAACCTTCTCTGTTGCAGTACAACCCCTTCCCAAAGGAGACCAAGTCCTAAACTTCTCCGATGCAGAGCAGCTGGTAGATGATGCCAAGTTAAAGTAGGTGTCCTGGGGTCTATTCCAAGTAGGTGGTAAAGTGGCAGACCTGGGTAAGTTAACCCAAAGGAAGAGGTAAGCCTTCTAATAGAATTGCCCTTCGGCTTTGTTTAGTTTGGAGGTTGAAGCCACGGACGGGGCTGTTCTGTTATCAGGTTTACAACTTCCTCTGGGTTATCTCACCTAGGGTTGCCACTAAGCCACCTACTTGGAGTCATTGACTTCTGGTGTTACAATCAGTAGGAAAGAACATTCCATGTTGGCCTGCAAGAAAAAAATACTCATGTTGTTCTCCTTTTGTCTCCCCACAGGGAAAGCAGGGATGAGGTGCTTGAACATGGTAAGTCATTTTCTAAATGGTTTTAAAACAAATAAGGGCGTTGTGGGGTTGAACTTCTTCTCTCTGTCTTGATTTTTTCTTTACGGGTTATCATGTATTTCTCTCTTGTTCTGTTGCTCGATCATAATCCTCACTTTGTACCCCTCCCCACCCTCCATTAGAGCTAATGATCTCCGACAGGCATCAGAAGAGGGAGATCAGGCAGTTGGAACAGGAGCTGCCCCGCTGGCAGGTGCTAGTGGACAGCATCACAGGTCAGACACACACACTCACACACACACACACACACACACACACACACACACACTCACACTCACACTCATACACACACCGTCTGCATCACTATCTCAACACACACACACACACACTTTTCAACAAAAGCCAGCTGCACATACCTCACATATCTGTACTGGCTAGGAATTTGTGCTCAATCACATCAGTGGTTTTGTTGGAAACTAGACTGTACATGGCAACAGAACACAATCTGGACTCACTCTGGTGAACAGAACAGACGCAATCATCAGTTTACTCTGGAATGGAACACATCAGTGTGAGTTTTAATACAGTTGTGGACAGGAATCTCACACCTCATAGCTTGATATAGACCCCTGTACCACAGACAGATCTATTGATTGCCAGTCAGCTTGGTTGCTTCTCAAGCTGTCATCTTATAGTTGTAAATATAGAATACTGTGTGTCTTGGATGCAGTTGACAATGGTCTTCGAAGCTTGACTCGTGAATGTGTTCAACCATGTGTGGCATGCTTTCAGCAAAGATCCTTAAGAACAACCGTCTGCTTTCAGGAATGAACTCCCCGGACTTTGACAACCAGACTCTGGCTGCGTTGCGGGGGCGCATGGTCCGCTACCTGATGAGGTCAAGGGAGGTAAGAGAGCTTTGTGACAAAGTCGCACGTCAACCAGTAGTTTACACCAGCAGGCTCCAGGCTCCATGCTGTGATAATGTGATAGCAGAAGAAGGTTTTCCCCATTTTTGGCGCTACATGTCCACATGGAAGTGAAATGTGGTTGACTGAATATCTAGATGCGATCCAAAGATCTATGTGTTCCCTTTGGCTTTGGCTTGTCTGTTTATTGCTTTGTTTTTTGTTTTTTTTATGTGTCAGTTTGTTTAGTTTTGTTCAAAAGGTCAGGTTGATCCTGTGTTTTAGTCTTCCAGTTGCCTCTGATGTACTCTGGAGCAGCACTTAGAAATCTTGATTTGTTTAGTAAACAGTCTGAGTCTTGGATGCCTGACTGTGTCTCTCTGCTATTGCAGATAACTCTGGGCCGAGCCACCAAGGACAAGCAGATAGACGTTGATCTCTCACTGGAAGGACCTGCATGGAAGATTTCAAGAAAACAAGGTAGGCTGTTGGAAGCAAGTGTAGTGTAGGAGGAAAAGTCTGTCTACTGAAATGAAAAAGGATATCTCTTGTGCCATAACCCGTCAATGTTTACGTAACAGAACTGTAAAATCAGCAGCACCCGATGGCCACTTCAGTGCACACAAATACCTACCAAGAGTGTTTAATAGATGCAGATGATGACACTCTGTGTCAAACTGTTGGTTGATATCACCTATTAAACACACTACTATAATTGTATACTTCGGTTCTGCTTTTGGGTTCTGAAGTGGCCCGTTGGATGTCTTTTGAAGTTGATGCACAACCAGTCTTTACTGCTCTAAAATGCAGTGACAAAACATGTGAAATATACTCCATGTCCTCAGGAGGCCGTTATGGCCCTAACAAGTTTACATAGCATAGCTTTTTTTTTCAACAATAGAAGGCCCTAAATATCCTCTGCTTTCTCTGTTTGAATCCTCAGCCACTGTGTAACTGACTGTATCCACTTGTCTTCTGTTTTAGGCATTATTAAACTGAAGAACAATGGGGACTTTTTCATCGCTAATGAAGGCCGGAGACCCATCTATATAGATGGAAGACCTGTTCTGTCCGGCAACAAGTGGAAACTCAACAACAACTCTGTAGTGGAGGTAAGCAGATGGGGATCCATATGCTGTGGACTGTGTTCTCTGCCAGGTTCTGGAATACTCTCAGCTAATGAAATGAATTGCAATTGAAATGTGATAAGTGTTGGGTAAGTAATTCAGGGAAGGGAATGAGTTACTTTTTACCTATTACTCTTTTAAGAGGTAATAACATCTCTTATTACTTGGTTTCAAAAATAATGTGTTATTTATTTGTCAGTTATTACTTGTTTATGTTGTTGTGTTACTATCGCTTCTACTATGATTATATATCTTTTCAGCAGACCTCTTAACAGAGAGTTGGAGTGTTTATATTTTGTATAAATGTTTTCGACATTTCTGACAAGGTCAATCTGAACACTTAACACCACTCCTTACAGTAACTCATTACTACTGCCAAACAGTGGTTGCGATATCTAAAGGTGCTTTTCCATCAACAAATCTTCTTGTTTTGACTATCCTTGATGTTAAAAGATTGATTATTAATCCTTGTGTCTTGCCTCCAGATTGCAGGCCTTCGCTTTGTGTTCCTGATCAACCAGGAGCTCATCTCCCTCATCAAAGCAGAGGCAGCCAAGATGAACCAGCAGTGACATTTCTCTGGAATAACTGCCCTAATCCTGGGCCAGGAGGAGGCTGTGCTCCGGGGAGATGGACTCTGAGGCCCTGGCTGAATCCGTACAACCAGCTCCTCAACGCGAGTTTGTAGAGATAAACTACTACTTCCTGCAGGCACGCAATGAGACTGATGAACACGTGTGAACAATTCCACATCACCACAGGGGATTGTTTTTCATGATCCTAATAGAGTTGGGATAATGAGCCATACTCAGAATGTATGGAGTGGGATGTTCTTATTCATGAACAGTTTACTGCCTTGATATTCAGAACAACAACCTTGAGTCAGGCAGAACACATCGGAGTTAGCTCAAAGTTAAGGTTTTTTTACTTTCAGTTTGAGTTCTTCAAGTCATCTCCACCTGCTTAAAACAATTTTCTAGTTGAGCCCAAAGCTAAGTGTTTGACATTCCTTGAAACTTCATTTATAGATGAAGCTCCTGTGCTAACACACCATCAAATTCCAGGTAGAGATACCATACAAGATGACACGTGCATATAGTTTGTCAGAGTTATGGATTAATAACACATCTTGGCCATTATTCTTGTTCATGTCACTGTCAGAGGGCAGTCACTGATGGTCATTTTTTACTGGCAGGCACATCCTAACCACAGTTGCACAAGCACCAGGCTCAGGAAACAGTCCAGTACAAAGGACTATGTCTGTTCATATCAGCACCATCAGCTTGAAAGTCCTCAAAGGGAAGCATCTCTTTCTCAAGCCCTTATTAAAGTGTGATGTAGCCTTTCAATAAATGTTGTCCAATCTAAACCCATGGTACTGATTTATTATTTTTATTATTGTTATTGTTGTTATTATTATTATTATTACATGTTGGTATATTATTATTATTACATCATTATGGTGTAGCTTCAGTTGGTTGGTAGGTGTAGAAGTAATGGAAAGGCAATTTTACACTTTATTAATGTCTATAGCTTAATGTTAATATTGCCACCTTAACCTCCACTGCCACAACTCTGTCCTTCCATACATCCAAATGAATGGATCTATATGCATTGCTGTAGTACAGATAAAATTGTAGTTAACAGTGTTGTCTTATCATCAAAACTAATATGTTGATGTGTCATTATAGTAATATCAACAAAGCCACCTCTATCTTCCGATTAATAGTACCTTTGCTCTACCAATGAGACTGTATGGAAACACCTGATGGTAGGCTACTCAAGATGGTTTGAAGTGTTTTACAATGTGTCTTAGATTAATAGGTGTTTGACACCTTTCAGGAATTCTATCTATGTTGCTCATTGAGATTTCTTTGTAAAAAAAAGGGTTCTTTCATAGTATTTCATTAATTATATAGCCAAAATTGCTGGTGTTATAAAATGCAATTATTTGTTCGTTTATGAGTATTAATATTAAAATGTAATTTAATATTTTCACAAGTATCTTGCTGTCCCATAATTCCAGTAACCTATATGTTTAATATTGTTTTCTTATGACAAACACCTCCTTGAGTAAAAATTAGCATAGACCGCCTTCGATATTTTTGACGTAGTTGTTTGCCCTGCCATCTCAGCAAGGGAGTCCTCATTCTTCAGTTTCACGTGAGGTACGCTACCAGACTGTCAACGGGGAGAGTAGGCTACGGTGCGACTTCATGACACAAGGGAGTTACTAGTCACTTCAAGTGAGTATAAATTATCGACTACATCTTGTACATTATATGAATAAAAAACAATAGCTTATTATTTTTTTGCAGTTGGTATTCTAAGCAATAGGAGTTTGGTTAGCCAAAATGGCTATATGTAGCATGTTAGCTAATTTTAGCAACGATTTAGGTAATTGACATTGACATGCACAGGCGTTTACTCATCATTTCTGTAATTGTATACATTGCTCGAGTGCTATTTTGCCCCATCCTCATAACCATGATGTCATGCAGGTCTTTATATTTCGCAATAGCATGTCATAGATTCACTACGTTAGCCAGATTGACTTAAAAAAGAAGTTCACGAACCTGTCCAGACGTTTCAGAAAATCAGTAGCCCAATAAAAAAGTTCTATTTTTTGCAGTGAAGTATTTGTTATGAATTGCTGTTAAATTGCATTTTCAAAAAATTACACTTATTAATTTAACCATTCATTCATCATAACTTGCCATTTTTATCAGTTAACGGCGATTAGTTGGCACGAATAATCTGTGTGTTAATGTAAGATAAGATGTGAAGTTAGCTTGTTTTGGCAGACACGTCTGAGGAGTGAGGACATTGTATCGAATTATTTTGGAAACGGAAATATTTTTGTTAACATTGTTGTGCTGTGGTTTCTAGCCGCGACAGCCTTTTGAATAGCCTGCTAATAACTTTCTCGTATTGAAATCTACGGACATACTTTGAGGCCAAATCAACCAGTAAACTGACAGTAACTTGGCAGCTGTTAGACGGTCTCGTTGTCATGCGATTGAATTTTATTGCCAAGGCGTGTCATTGGAACTTTTCATTTTCAACTTGTCATTATACAAGCGTTGAATTTCCTAGTAGGCAATTGCCATGCATTTCTGTATTTCAGAATTTAAATTCTGTTTTGTGAATTTAAAGTCTCTATGGCAGTCTACTTTATTCTGTTTTGTAGTCTCTATGGCAGTCTACTTGATAATTCTGTTCTTGGCAGGCATGGTTTCATGTGGAGAACACTCAACACAACATTTTTGTTGTGAAAATCAGAACAATGCAGGTGAAACATTTTTGACAGGCCCCCCTTGTGACTATTTGGTAATCCTACTTTGATCAGCACCTTGATTGTAGTGGCTATGCAGGCTATGTTCAGCCAAAGATCCTCTCTGGTTCAGCTGCCTAGGTCTGTTTATGGGCAACAGGTTTTGGACTGTCCGGTGCTGACAAATTCAAAATTCTCTTGTGTGCATATCAGTCTAGCCTACTGCTTTGAAGTTGCATTATCAGTGTCAGTAAGAGTTCTATGATGGCCAATAAACCATTTAAGAACAGCTAACTAATCATAAATTCTTAACGTTGTATTACTCCAATACTATTTTAGAGTTGATATGAGATAGTAGCGTTGCCTACTGCAAAGGGGCCTCTCACCACTATTTATTCTAAGATGTAGGAAATGATGAGAAGTAGTTGGGAAATTATCACAAGAATAGCGGAAAGAAATACATGAACCTTATACTGGAAGAGGATAGATATTAACACAGGTAACACTTTTGATGATATTGGGAATTTGTTTAGTCCATCAACCCAACTTGGCAAGGTGAAGTAGGCAAACATATCTAGGTCTAGGGGATAGGAAAATAGTTATTTAGGCCCAAGTCTTTCTTGAGCAAATTCTGTCGCGCCAGCCATTCCCTTTAAGCACGCCCCAGGTTTTGGTTGGTTCTGTAGAAGTTTTGTCGTAGTGCCTGATTGGTCCATGAAGGAGGAGTTGAACTTGTTTGTTACCCTGTCATTGGTCAGTGAAGGGGAACACGAGTTGGCAGGCTTGTAAGGAACCATAAAGGTAGACTGTTCAAGTCTTGGTCATAAGTGATTCAGCATGAATGGCAGTATGCTGGTGTTCAGCCCTCTAGAGGACTGGCTGTACTGGCCTGTGTGCTCTTCCCCTGATTTTCAGGTGACTGAAACGTTTTTAACATTTCACTCCAAAGATCTCTCTAGGGCTAGTGATATTGTTTTTCTGCAGGATACAAAATGCTTGGAGATTAAGAACTCATGCTGTACTCATGCTTAGTTTACTAGGCCAAGTTCTACGGAAAGAATGAATCCTATTGGAATTGTGCAGTTTTGTAGGGCAGTGAATTTCTAAAAGTGTGCACTGAGTGTGTGAATCATCCTTTCTTGAACTTCTGTGCTGTATAATGTGTGTCACCGTACCTAGCACAAAATCTAGGGTAGTGATGACTCACACTGGTTGATTGGTTAGATATGGAAAATAGGAATATTTTGCATCAAGCAGCAAAATGTTGTAATGTGGCGTGTTTGTGATGATTTGCCTTGACATTATTTGTGCTGTGTCATGGCAATTCGCACATAACAGTGCCAATGCTGAAATAATACTTTGTACAGCCAACATCCTGTGAGAAATCTGTGGTTTGAAGTTTGTATCATCACTCCCGGTAAATGTCTTTTTTTTAATGTATGGTTTAGGAATGGAACTCTTGTATTGTTCTGAACCCAACACTGTCAACACTCAAAGAAAGCTTCTGAAGATAAATGAGACAAGTTGTAATTGAGTTTGAAGCAAATGGGGTTAATTGCTTGTGTTGTTTTGCTAAGTACACACACAGGTCAGAAATGTTTCAAAACAGCTCTGTGTTTTAGCTGTTGCTGGGATATAATTACATGTTTGCCATTGCGCAACAGAGATAAATTACACATTTGACTTCCACCCCCATCATTTGTGGTTTTGTTCTTGCCAGTGACTGACCGTGGTTGATGCTTACTTGAAAGTGACAGTTTGTTCAGTATTGTACTGAAGTGTGAGAAAACATGTCTTGATTTATTTCAAGATGAATGGTAGGAACACCAGCAATGGTTGACAAAGAGGAAAGAAAGTTGACATGACATGATTTTGATATACCCATTTAATGTCACCCAAAGAACAAGAAAACAAGGGCGCACTCACCAGTCACCACCCTGGAAATTGTTTTCATAATAGTTTGCACTATTTCTACCAGGATTCAGTAAAGCCAGAAAACAATTAGAATGGTTGCACAGGGTAACACAGGAGAGCTAATAAAGTTAGGCTTTGTCACCAAATGCTAAAAATCTTGATGAAAATCACATTTCTAATTGACATTTTCATGAAACAAATAGCTCCTGATTCCAAAATGGCATGACCATAGACACTGGCAAAAACATTCAAAGAAGATTGTTACACTGGCTATCTGGTGCCAGTGCTAACAGAAGCCTGTAGCCTGGGCAATTGCATAGAGCATGTGTGTGTGAAAAGGTGACAGAGGTCACATCACCTCTAGCTGAATGGGTTTTCGCCAAAACCCCTTTGTAGCAGTACTGAGATGTCAGACCTGAACTGCCACTAAAATTTTGCCTGGTTTGCCAATGAACCTCGAGGCATTATCTGAACGTTCTGTTGTGCTTTACATACAAAGTATTTTGCTTATACTACATAGTCCTTGTGTCTTTTTGTTTTAGGTTTAGACCCTTTGCTGACTCAATTTATGTATGGATGTAATCCATTATTTGACTGTATGTTTCCTCCTTTTTTTGTCTTAGACCACTAATGCAATGCAGCACTTGAGACACTGCCAAGGCCTTGTTCGAGTGAGCCTCACTGCAACACAAAGGTATGTCTTTCAGACATCTCCCTTGCTGGCCTCTCCAACTTATAAAACTCTATGGTAGACTCATAAAAAATGACATAAAACTGAATCAATAAACTTATACTTCCCATGCCTTATCTTTTAGATTGGTTAGAAATTAAGTTAACAAGTTAAACATATTTCTTTTGGTAGTTTCTTTTTGATTAATTTCAGTCACCCGTGCTTCTCTATTCTACTGAATAAATTCTCTTCTCCTTTCTATTGCCATGGTGATAGCAACATTTATAGGTTCACATTAGAGTCTTATCTTCCTCTTAATGTTTGAACATATTGCTGTATTGTTTTGGATACAGGGTATTCATCACTGCTCAGTATAAAATGTAACAGTGTAGCATCAGGAACTGAATCCTGTATCAATCATAGTCTGACACTAATCATACGTTGTGTATGAAATATTTTCTGTTTGTGTCAGACTCCAAGGCATTGATGAGTAAATAGTCATATCTTGGAAAGTGCCATTATAGTTAATCATTTCCAACCAGAAGCCAACCTCATGACTTGGCTTTTAAGGAAGAGCCAGCCTTCAAGACCTGCATCTCTTAGTATAGGTATTAGGTAGTTATTTGTGTGATGTAGTCATTGTTACAGTAATTTTGTCTTACAGTTTACATTGTTTTTTACCTACCACAATTTTATGTTTTTTGCTTTCATTTACTTCAATTTCTTTTTCCCAATCTCAGTGAAATACAAAAATAGCAATTAATTAAAAGGTGGCATTTTATAGTGCACAAAGCAAACCTGGTGTCAAAACATAACCCTAAGGCTTTTGTGTAACATTTCCCCTGTACTTTTCAATAGAATCCCTATTTTCTGAATCAGTATTGTTATGGTTATGGTTATGGACTTTAGCAGACACTTTTGTCTAAAGCAACTACAAAAACAATAAAGATAATAAGTAAAGTTTATTGATATAGCACATTTCATCACAGATGTCATTCAATGTACTTTACATAAACAAAGAATGATTAAAAAGACAGCATAAAAGACGCAAGGTAGAATAATTAAAAGACAGATTCCGAATTTGTAACTCAGTGCAGTTAACAGAAGGCATCTGAGAACAGTTTGGTCTTAAGTCTAGATTTAAAAGTGGCTATAGTTGGGGCTTTTTTGATGTCATCCGAAAGTTGGTTCAGAGCTGAACCGCATTGCAGCTAAAAGCTGCTTCATCATTTCCTACAGCCTTCCGGTGAGCTTTAATTTGACTAGTATTGACTCGGTTTCCCCACAGTGGGTATGGATAAATGTTATGTGGAAATATGGATAAATGTTATTGGGTTCTGTATTATAATCAACAATTCTGCAATGTGAAACTTTGCAGTACTCTGTGTTCTTTGATTATGGTATCAGCATCATCACCAGAGAGAGTTAGCAATCAAGGATCTTTGGGGCTACACTCAGATAGATAGATAATAGGTATACTTTATTAATCCCCAAGGGGACATTGCAGTGTTTCAGCAGCTATACAAACACAACATCCAACATATACAGTGAGGAGCACATGTATTTGATACCATGCTAAAACAGGAATATAAAATCATCATTTGACAATTGATCTTAATGCCTTAATTAAAAAAAAAAATAGTAAAAATCAAACCGCCAAGGACACCAATTTTCTTTGTGATTGAAGAATGTATCGTAAATAGATAAATGTTTTCCTTAAATGCTAGGGGAAGGAATTATTTGACCCCCTATGTAACCCTATGGGAATTTAACACATAGGGTTAACATAGGGGCAGGCAGATTTTTATTTTTAAAGGCCAGCTATTTCATGGATCTAGGATATTATGCATCCCCATAAATTTCCCTTGGCCTTTGGAATTAAAATAGCCCCACATCATCACATATCCTTGACCATAGCTAGAGATTGGCATGGTGCTTTTTCCAGTTGGCCTATTAGCCTGTTGATTTGCATTGAGCTCAATGAGCATCAAACAGGCTAATAGGCCTACTGGAAAAAGCACCATGCCAATCTTTAGCTATGGTGAAAGGTATGTAATGATGTGGGGCTATTTTAATTCCAACGGCCAAGGGAACTTTATCAGGATGCATAATATCCTGAATCCATGAAATAGCTGGCCTTAAAAAATAAAAATCTGCCTGCCCCTATGTTAACCCTATGTGTTAAATTCCCATAGGGTTACATTGGGGGTCAAATACTTCCTTCCCCCTAGCATTCAGGAAGAACATTTATTTCTTTACGAAACATTCTTCAATCACAAAGAAAATTGGGGTGCTTAGCGGTTTTATTTTTACTATTTTTTTTAATTAAGACATTAAGATCAATTGTCAATTGATGATTTTATATTCCTCTTTTTAGGCAACTTTAGCATGGTATCAAATAAATTTTCTCCTCACTGTACATACAAACATACAAACATACATAAATTAAATTAGTCACATGTTATTCCAATGGTCATGAATGGTCATGCATTCTTAGTGTCAACATTCTTTTTCACCTAGGCAAGCATTCTGTGTCAGAAAGGTTGTGAAATTCTTTTTCCGTTTCTGTGGTGAAATAGTGGTAACATTCTTTTTAATCTAGGAGAGTCTGTGACAACATAAACATTGGTTTCCCTCAGAACAGTCATGAAATTCTTGTTCTGTTTCTGTGGTAACAGAGGTTAGCATTCCTTTTCATCTAGGTGTAGTGGGCATTCTAAGCTCTTTGTTTTCATACAGTAGTTCTTGCTGACTCAGGTCATTATTCATTATTTTGATTTTGATGTCCATTGCTGTTTATCATGACTATTGTTTTTGTCTGTTTGGGATAAAGTTACTAGGCAAACTGTCACTTTCATCTGGTGTCACGTTCAAAAATTTGCAGTGAACCTTGCACAACATGTGGTCACATCACATTGTACAATACATAATTGCCTGACACTAACATACTATTGCAGCTCTTCTCAACTGTATAGGCTATTTCAGTGAATGCTTATACATTCGATTTCACAGGACTTACCTCAGGAAGGCTGCGGCACCAGCTGTGACAGCATGCGTGGGTTCTCTGTCTGTGCGCTGGCAGAGCAATGGCCACCATGGTGGTCAGTCTGGACAGGCTCACGCTGGCCTCAGCCCCAGGTGGAGACACTTGCTAGCGGGACTTGCAGCTGGAACTGGTGCTGTATTGGCCTATGCAGTCTACAATAACCAAGTAAGACGGTGTTTAAGGGACACTGCTGTGTGTTGATGTTGTATTGGGATGATGATTAAGTTGGTTAATGCATGAATGCAATGAATGCAAATCCTGTCCTGGATTGAAATTGCTTTATGTAGAGATTATTTAATTTGGATTATGTTTTTGTCAAGTCAGTTTATTTGTATAGCGCATTTAACCCAAAGCACTCCACACACAAGACACATAAGAAAAAAGATGTCGGACAGAGCGGCACCAAGACATACAAGACAAACAAAATTAACTTTAAATTAAATTAAAATTCCATGTTAACTTTGTCTCCTCTCTCTACTCCAGGCTGAGCGGGCAGCCTCATCCATAGAGCCAGTGACCCAATCATCCTTCCCCATCTACTCTCAGGAAGAGGTCACCAAACACAAAACCCTGGATGAGGGCGTATGGGTCACGTACAAGGGTAATGTCTATGACATCACCAGCTTCATCGCGATGCACCCAGGGGGTGATAAGATCCTGCTGGCAGCAGGTGGAGCTCTGGAACCCTTCTGGTCTCTGTATGCCGTCCACGGCCAGGACCACGTACTGGAGATCCTGTCCGAGTACAAGGTAGGAGAGCTGAGTCCAGAGGACCGAAAAAAGCAGCTGAAATTGGCAGACTCATCTGACCCGTATTCCACAGACCCTGAGCGACACCCAGCACTGCGCATCAACAGCCTGAAACCCTTCAACGCTGAGCCCCCGTCTGCACTTCTCTCTGACAGCTACATTACCCCCAACGCCCTGTTCTTCAAGCGCAACCACCTCCCCGTCCCAAGGGTGGACCCAAAGACCTACAAGCTGGAGATCGAAGGTCTTCCAGGGAGGCCGGTATCCCTGACACTAACTGACCTTAAGACCCGCTACCCCAAACATACAATCACAGCCACTCTGCAGTGTGCAGGTAACCGCCGGTCAGAAATGAACACAGTCAAGCAAGTGAAAGGACTCAACTGGGGCATAGCGGCCATAAGCAATGCCACCTGGTCAGGTGCACGCTTAAGGGACGTCCTGCTGGACGCAGGCTACGGTCCAGAGGTGGCTGCGAAGGCACGACACGTGCAGTTCGAAGGGCTCGATTGTGACGTGACCGGTACGTCTTACGGGGCTTCCATACCACTAGTGAAAGCTGTGAGTGAAGTAGGGGATGTGCTCCTGGCCTACGAGATGAATGGGGAAGACATCCCACCTGATCATGGCTACCCTGTTCGCGTGGTGGTCCCGGGAACTGTTGGCGCACGCAATGTCAAGTGGCTGGGCAAGATTGTGATCAGTGAGGAAGAAAGCAAGAGTCACTGGCAGCAGAATGACTACAAGGGCTTCTCCCCTAGTACGGACTGGGACACGGTGGACTTTAAGTCAGCCCCTGCCATCCAGGAGCTGCCCATCCAGTCTGCCATCACCCAGCCTGCAGAGGGAGCCACAGTGGACCGCAGCATGGAAGAGGTGACCGTCAAAGGCTACGCCTGGAGCGGCGGCGGCAGGGAGGTCGTCAGGGTGGACGTCACAACAGACGGAGGAAAGACGTGGCACATCGCCCAGCTCCAGAACAGCGAGAAGGGACAGGAGCCGGCGCCGTCTCCTCCACCAGGTCAGGCCTGGGCCTGGAAGCTGTGGGAGGTCACCGTCCCTCTGCCCGCTGAGACCCAGGAGCTGGAGATCGTGTGCAAGGCCGTGGACAACAGTTACAACACCCAACCAGACACTGTGGCACCCATTTGGAACTTGAGGGGGGTCCTCAGCAATGCCTGGCATCGAGTGAAAGTGAACATTAATGAGGACAATGAGGAAGAAGAGTAAAGGTGAGGCAAGGAGAGAGAGAGAGAGAGAGAGAGAGAGAGAGAGAGAGAGAGAGAGAGAGAGAGAGAGAGAGAGAGAGAGAGAGAGAGAGAGAGAGAGAGAGAGAGAGAGAGAGAGAGAGAGAGACTATCGGTAGAAGTACTCCGTCTGATTAGGCAGGGGTGATGAAGGCAAACCTGTCCACCAGGGGAGGAAGATGCCCGTCACCTCAATAAGGGCTTATGCACATGGGAGAGCGTTTGATGAAGATTTTTTTACGCACAAATGACCAGTCTGCTCTTGTTCTTTGCAGAAAGAGTAACAATGATTCTTAGTGCTTCTTGCTGAACTGGCATGCTGAACCAGTGAAAAAAACACAGAATGTGTCAGCATGGTGTCAGATATAAAAAAGAAAGGATTGCAGCCTTTTTCATAAATGCCGATGCTAATGCTTTTGGAGCAGTAAGCCACATGAATCACTTTGATGCTTATGAAAACTTATCAACGCTCAGTGTCAGTATATTTCATGGAAATATGAAACTGTCCTAATACCTCAGGTCTGTTTGCAGAAACAATAACGCATTTGAATGCAAATTATTTCTTGTTGTCTCTGGATTAGTTCTAGGACCAAAAGCACTTAAATGTCTTTAAAGTATACTTTTGTTCATGAAAAAATATAGCATTATAGGCCTAGTCTTTGAAATGAGTAGTACAATATAATTATTGGCCAATTTGATTGACAAATGTAATTTCTCATAAATTTACTCATGTTAAATTATTGTTTTGCACTCTTTGTACAAAAGTGGACATATTCAGAGTTTGAATTATTTTTGTTTGATATTGTTGGAAATTACCACTCCAACTCACAATAAAGGGAGCTTTGCTTAGAAATGATTGAACGTGAAGTTTCATTCCTTGGCCGGGTTTCCCAAAATCGTTAAGAAGCTCTTAAGTCCTAAGAACTTCTTAGGAGCGTTCTTAGAACATTCTTACAACGCTCCTAAGAAGTTCTTAGCACTTAAGAGCTTCTTAACAATTTTGGGAAACCCGGCCCTTATCTCTAAATTTTGCAGACTTCATATTGTCTCAGAATACCCATATTGGCCGGGTTTCCCAAAATCGTTAAGAAGCTCTTAAGTCCTAAGAACTTCTTAGGAGCGTTCTTAGAACATTCTTACAACGCTCCTAAGAAGTTCTTAGCACTTAAGAGCTTCTTAACAATTTTGGGAAACCCGGCCGATATCAGGACCCCAGAGAGAGACGCAATCCTTAAAGCAACAGAAGAATTTTGGTCTGAAACCTCATTTAAGACCACACCATACCCTTAAGTGGGGTGCACATTGCACACGCAAACAGCAGCACTGCGTAATGAAACCCATTATTTTCAATCTCTTGCACAGCACAGCACAGCACAGCACAAGCAGCACCAACCTAGTTGAACTTTGACCATGGCATGCTGTAAATCATAAGTATTTTGCACAAAACACAACTAAAATCTTTGGGACATTACCTCAACCAAAAGCAACCTCTGAGTGCATGTGTGCACCAACTACAGCCTAGTTTGCACTGGAAACCCCTTACTAGCACACCAGTTAGTGTTCTTTTTGTAGTTGGCAATATTAAAGCCGTACAGGCTTTTCTTAATTTTTTACAGTTTTTTTTCCCTCAAACCACAAAACAGTGCACAGCCAGGGTAGCTAGTGGAGACAGCAGTTGTTGTCTAGCCTCTCATTGACCATATACTTTAAATTATACTGAAGATGAATTTTAACTGTTTTCTAAGAGAAACATTCAAGCAAATTTGGCACTGAAAAAAAGCCTAACAGGTGTCTTTTTTGTATTGTAGTTGGCATGTTAAAGTTGTACAGGGTTTTATTTACATATGAAATGTATACCAGGCTAGGTAGTGGGAACAGCAGGTGTTTATCCGGTCTTCATGTGACCATTGTAGCACCCACCAACATAACAACTTCCTACCAACGTAATCAAAAATCTGTACGTAAACCTTTTTTTTTGGTAGAAAACAAAATGGGTGCATTCACAGCTGTAGAAAGACAATGATTTCCTATTTGGCATACTGCTTGACCCCCACAAAAGTGTGTCTATGGTCTCTGGGAAGAGAAGGCACGAACACAATGTATGCCAAAGCAATTGTCTTTCAAGCTTTGCTTATAGCTTGTAGTAAAGGTGATGAATAAGACATACATAGTGGTAGAACGTAAAGGAGGCGGGGTGTCAGTACACAGCTCTAGGGGCATGAGATCGGTTTAGATGGTGACAATTGTTGACATGACAACTACACCCTTACAACTGGTAAAACAAATAATTTCACCAAATCAATGATTTATCACATTGGTGGGAAGTTACACTTTACACTTTACACTTTTTCAACCTTCCCACCAATGTAATAACTTCTGGCAAATTACTGGTTTATTACATTGGAAGAAATTATTACAATGGTGGGTTTCGAATGTGCAGATTTGTATTACATTGGTGGGGAAGTTATTACGTTGGTGGATGCCACAGATCATAGAGTTTGAATTATACCGAAAAATAATTTGAACAAAAATTACAAATCTAATTCCTAAATGCTACATTGCTGCATATAGTTGTTCTAAGGTATCCAGAAGTAAAATCTCAGTCACCTTGACAGAATGACACGAGAGGTGTTCAGCACAATACTGCCACCTTATGGACATTAAAGGAAAGACAGGGGGACAGTTCATTTTAGGTCAATAATTTATTGCATATCCCAGTCAGAAGGGGACAGACAGAAGTGTAAAACATGTAAAGGTTTAACAAAAAAAGTGAACCAAAAAAGACAGCCATCTCATTCCCTGAACACGATCACAGCACATCAATGACCAGTTTTCAGTTCCAACGGACAACATGTATATCCCTATGACGTGTGACAGTACTTGCTCTTTTCCTAATCTAAGGAAAGCAGTCATGTAAATTCTGACCAGTGATATGCATTCTAATGATTGACTGATTTCATTTTAATACTCCTCTCCCTCTTCCTCTCCCTCGCCTTCAATGGAGTCGACACCGACCTCCTCGTAATCCTTCTCCAGGGCGGCCATGTCCTCTCTGGCCTCGGAGAACTCGCCTTCCTCCATACCCTCACCGACGTACCAGTGCACGAAAGCACGCTTGGCGTACATTAGGTCAAACTTGTGGTCAAGCCTGGCCCAAGCCTCTGCAATAGCAGTGGTGTTGCTCAGCATGCACACAGCCCTCTGCACCTTGGCCAGGTCACCACCAGGCACCACAGTAGGGGGCTGGTAGTTAATGCCCACCTTGAAACCTGTGGGGCACCAATCCACAAACTGGATGGTGCGCTTGGTCTTGATGGTGGCAATGGCAGCATTGACATCTTTGGGCACCACATCACCACGGTACAGAAGGCAGCAGGCCATGTACTTGCCGTGACGGGGGTCACATTTCACCATCTGATTGGCTGGCTCAAAGCAAGCATTAGTGATTTCAGCCACCGAGAGCTGCTCATGGTAGGCTTTCTCTGCAGAGATGACTGGGGCGTATGTGGCAAGGGGGAAGTGGATACGGGGGTAGGGCACCAAGTTGGTCTGGAACTCAGTCAGATCAACATTGAGGGCACCATCAAATCGGAGGGAGGCGGTAATAGAGGACACAATCTGGCTAATCAACCTGTTGAGGTTGGTGTAAGTAGGGCGATCAATATCGAGGTTCCTACGGCAAATGTCATAGATGGCCTCATTGTCTACCATGAAGGCACAGTCAGAGTGCTCCAGGGTGGTGTGGGTGGTCAGGATTGAGTTGTAGGGCTCCACCACTGCAGTGGACACCTGGGGAGCTGGGTAGATGGAGAACTCCAGCTTGGACTTCTTGCCATAGTCGACAGACAGGCGCTCCATCAGCAAGGAGGTGAAACCAGAACCGGTGCCACCTCCGAAGCTGTGGAAGACCAGGAAACCCTGAAGCCCAGTGCACTGGTCAGCCTAGAGGGAAAGAGTGATGGCATGAAAAATAATCATAACCAAGGGCAATCTAGCAACAGTATAACATATATTTGTTGCTTATATCAAATATTGTCCTTCGATAACCATATCAAGGCCCAGATTCTTACCAGCTTGCGGACCCTGTCCAAAACCAGATCAATGATTTCCTTGCCAATGGTGTAGTGTCCACGGGCGTAGTTGTTGGCAGCATCCTCCTTTCCAGTGATCAGCTGCTCAGGGTGGAACAGCTGGCGGTAGGTTCCAGTGCGCACCTCATCTAAATCAGGAGAGATCTGTTAGCCTCTGAAGTGGACCTCCATAAAATAAATACAATTACAACCTACATCTCCACTAACGCCCAGCTTACCAATGACGGTGGGCTCCAGATCTACAAACACAGCCCTGGGGACGTGTTTGCCGGCTCCGGTCTCACTGAAGAAGGTGTTGAAGGAGTCGTCTCCTCCTCCAATGGTCTTGTCGCTGGGCATCTGCCCGTCCGGCTGGATGCCATGCTCCAGACAGTACAGCTCCCAGCAGGCATTGCCAATCTGCACGCCAGCCTGGCCTACGTGGATAGAGATGCACTCACGCTGTGCAGAGGGAAGACAAAAGGGATGTTTATTAGATGCTCATTGTGGTTGTTTAGTGGTGCATGTGCAACAATGTGAAGCTATTCAATGTCCTACTAAACCACTTCTCATAGAAGTCCATGGAACACCAATCTGGGCCCCACTTGGGGAAAAAACAAATGAAAGCCATGTCCTATATAATATACAGTCGCTATGTCCTTATTGCAGTGAGCAGTATGAAGAACAGATACTGTATTTCCAGATCTCTTGCCACCATCTTTGTTTTAAACACCATCTCTGTGCCTTTGGCTTATAGCCTGCATCCTCAATTTCAAAAACCTCATCGAGACCACTGCTTATTTTAAGCCAATGACTGCACTTGCAACAACCGTCCTCATGAAAAGGAATTAACAATTGACACTGGAGTTTAAAGCAGTGTAGGGAGAGGCTTAGAGCCTGAGCCAAGGCAAATCATGCCACCAGCCCCCACTCCTTTTCGCTCTCCCGTCTCCTTCTGTGGGCTCCACCCCGCTGTTACCAAGGGATTTGCACGTACAGTATATGCCAGTAAAGCTATGTCTGTTTCTAGGCAACCAGTTCCTTCAGGAAACAATTTGAGGTTTTCTGAAGGTGGAGTTCCACCAAGCAGAAACTGGAAAGCCATGTTTCATTCATGGGTGTTCTAGTAGACAGCTATTCGGATAAGTTATTGTTATGCAAGCTCATTTATTTCTTTGAAAAACATTTTAAAAAACAAATAATAGGAATAATAAAATCACTGGCCTATTACACAGCTTAAATGTGAATAATTCTTTCATGAGCTCAAACACCATTATCGTTGCTTGAATATAGGTAGTAGGCTATACAGTGTACAGGCATTAAAAGAATTGTTTCAAAATCCAGAGAGGGATTAGTTCTCAAAATATGATGGGACGACGCGCAATTGGTGGTTCATTTTACGCACCGTGTCCTGCGCAAAGGCTAAATTTATCCTCTGAAGAAAATGTGCAATAGTTTCAAGAGATTTACACAGACCATCTGCAGGGGGTGCACCAGACAAAAGGTGAAGGCTTAGTTGGCCTAAGACGGCTACACCCATCCCCCATATGAACACACCGTTGCCCGTCGGCTGAAATCTTTTCACACTATTAGTTGCGCAAAATGTTTCAATTTGTCAACATTTCTTTTAAAACTCGTTCAAAGCTAAAAGCATGAGGGGCTTTCTTTTTGACTTTCAAAATAGGTCACATTGTAAGAGCATTTGGTCCTTGATAAGAAGGCTTTGCTTCAACGGCGACAAAGGATAGCCAATGCTAATCTAGATCTTACTTTCCCGTTAAATCAGTACTGTAATAGACGGTGGAACAAAATAGTTATTTTTAGGATTTAGTTTCAATAACAGCGGTCTTTAAGATGTTATCAATGTCGCCTCTAGACCCGCGGCCACAGGTGGCGACAGGACTCATCAGGATAACCTGACATTTCCATGTGAATTAAAGTAACCTTGGTAACCACAATCCTCTCAGTCCTTTAAAATGGGAGAACAGTGCATGTCATTGTCCAACATTATCGTCTATAATCATCTTATGGCCATGACGCCTAGGCACCTCACTGGAATGAAGCGAAATCTGTGCATCTCTTTAATCTACTGTATAGTTTTCGGACCAACAGATTGGTTCTTAACTTTTAGAACAATTTAATAGTTTCGATAATGGTGAATAGGCCTATGCGATATGTTAGAAATATTTTCTGTACAGTTTCTAGAACGTTCCAATCCAGAGTGACTATCGCGTAATTGCAATTAGGTGCGATTAGGTGCCTCTCCACCTTGCCGAATCCGCCATGTCAGAGCGTCACCGGCAAGGTGTATTTCATGGCCTTGATATTTTAACAAAGGTCTGTAAATTGGCTCTAGGCCACGACACACCAATACAGCGTATTATGCAGAACCACGAGAACTCTGTCCAGATTTGTTGTGTAATCTGCATTTGCGTATTTGCACCCTTCGGATTAATTACGATGGAATAGAAAACTAACCAGATAATCTTCACATGCACAGTAGTACACATTTGGATACGACGCATGTTGTACTGAACCATAGATCTATAACCTAGCCTATTATTGCTTACTAAATTAATAACCATCTTATCAGTGAGGTTTGTAGATTAATTGAAAGATGGACTCTAGGCTAGATGGTCAGCAATATTTCATTTCAATTCTATAACAAGACTCATGCAAGAATGTGATTAATGATAAGTAAAGACTATGGCAAGGACACTTACCATGTTGTTTAGAAGAGAGAGGAGTATTAAGATAAAATAGTTCAGAGAACGGAAACCGTGTTTTTCCTGATAGAATTTAGGTTACCTTGCTCGACAGTTAAGAGTCGATGTAGTAACTAACCTTCAACACTGTGGCGCCCTAGTATTTATACAGTCGCATAGAGGGTTGCACTGGCTGAGGCCACATGAATAAATTAGAGGAGAAGTGGGTGGATACTTAGCTTTGCATGGCGTACGGCTCCCAAACTGACTTCACGTCAGTATGGCTGTACCACACAGTCGTATGCATTGGCGTAATTTTGACATTAGACCGTGCGCCGCGAAGTCACATTTTCAAAAACGTCCTTTCACTCCAAGAAATAGAACAAACCTATTAACTTATCCTCTAAGCAAAGGAAATTGGTATGGTATCTCATGTACCCCTCCAGGCAATTATATTACTGTTATTATGCATTTAATTTTGAGTTAAAGCAGTTATTCACAAGATTCACAGGGGTGGGGTTGGGAGTGGTGGCAATGCACAATGCATGCTGATTAGAACTGAAGACTTCATGAAGGGGGAGGTGGGTGTGCCTCTCACAGATGCTGATTGTGAACCTATTGTTCAGAATGAATGCAGCCTCACACAACCCCAGATGGTACCCGGCATTCAGATATCTGCATAGTCAGTCCCGTGAAATCAGTCCTGACAATTTAATGTGTCTCTCAGAGGTTTACACCACAATGTTTTAAATGTTTTCTTGAGACATGCAGCACACACCACAGGCATCAATGACAAAGCAACATTTTTATTCTATGTGTACATACGTTTAGCACTATGAAGCTGACAGGTAAAGCATTGATAGTAAATGTTGTTCATCCAAATATAAAGCCAATTCATTTGCCTTTTTCTGAGATAGGTATAATAGTTTTATAGTACAGCATTTTCATTCTTGCTCATTTTTTCACCCTAGCTCATCATAATGGACCAGCAAGGGTATTAAGGTAGATTCATGTTTTCTGTGTGATTCATGTTTCACCTACCCAACCTAGTAGATTAACAAATTATTTCTGATTATTCTGTGCTGTTTTTGTTTTAAATCAGGTTAGGTGTATAGTTTATCGCCATCTGTAAGCCTGACATATTGTAGCAGAATATTACGCCATATGAAAGTGCACCAAGATGGCGGTGGAGGATAATCTTTCTGTGGCTTTGCAAGCATTGCACTTTGGCAAGATACCAAATTGTTTTTGATGCATAATTCGAGTGTGTGTGTGTATGTGTGTGTGTGTGTGTGTGTTCCAGCAGCATGCACAGTCAAGCAGGCAGGAGCGCCGCGTAGCACACAGAGGCTCAGAAGCAGCTGCTGTGACCCAGCCCTCTTTAGCCATGCCCAGACTCTACCATCAGAGCCAACTGGAAGATATTTAGGGCTTCACAATTCTCATCAATTATTCAACAGTTGATGTCCTAAATCGGTATATTAATACAGCTGTATACACATATAAAGAAAAGAGGGACAGCTCCTCTGATTATTGGCCAGCTGAAGTTTAATGTTTGGAGAAGGAGGATAGATAGATAGATAGATAGATAGACCAGACTAGGCTATGCGGACAGGAAGGAACATAGTGCATTCGTCCCCTAGAAACAGTGCTGACACTCTGGTCATGTGACTCACTGCAGTGGGATGACTTCACTGCAGCAAAATATCTAACAAAGAGGGGCGGAGTCTGACTGTGGAATGGAGGATGGGGAAAGACAAGGAGGAGAGAGGAGGTCAATATTGATGCTGCAAAAAAAATAAAAATGTTGTATATAAGTCATCAACAGACCCAATTTTTTTTGTCTTGATGTTTGTTACATGCTTGTATATACAAGTGCAGTTTAATAATACTAATTTAAAAATGTGACATTGTGTTGTATAGGCTATATATTGTATATGTTTTCTGTTTACACATGAAAAATAACTAACCAAGGTCTCTGTGTGAAAACCTTCTAATAGCATGTTGTCTCAATACATATTATATACAATTCATATATTTAAGATATAGCCTTATATTTGCCCTATTTCCCTAGCATTTTTCACCACACCCTGGCGGTTGCATCATTCCGAATGACAGGAGAGGAGAGGCACAGGCCTGGGTGGGGCTCCTTACATGTCTTCTAATCTGGGTTTATAAAATATTAAACTCAAAGTGCAGCTGACTAAATATAGCTCTCATGCAATATAAGTGTAATTATCCTATTTCATGTTCCTACTGCCATGGTATTAGGCTTATAATAAACAAAAAACATTTGTAAATGATTTCAGCTCTTTACAGTATAGACCTATATACTGTACATAACCATAATTAACTCGTAAATTGCAAAAACGGCTGGATAGTCTTTGCTTTGTCTGTTGGTCTGGCCTGCGCTCTAGCGCATGTTCGATGATAAGGCACCGCCTCCCTGCTCTCCTCCTGCAGCTCTCTGGAAGAGTCTAGTATTCATCTCTTCAGCGCCTCCATCACCCGTCGCTTCCGAGAGTGAACAAAATGGTGAGACAATTTCCTCCTTTATTGGCCGATTTACGATTCTATTTTCCGGAAAAAGACCTAGGCTACTGAAATTCTAGGATGTGGCTGTACATTTTTATAAAATTCTATACGGAGATTGCGATTACCTTGTGCTTGTAGTTATGATGGTGCTTTCATCCACATCATGTCGGCACTGAAATTTCGGCTCCAGACAAAAATGAAGCCTATTTCTAGGGAAACGGCGCGTGCTTTGTCTTTGTTGTGTTAGCAGAGAGATATGAACACGGTACCAATGCATTTTTTTTTAGTTAAAACAACGATTTTGCAAAGTATAACCATGCGATATAAGTTAAATTCATCCATGGTACCAAGATGAATAGAGTGCTTTGTACAGTCTCTGCCGCCAGAGGGGACATTTGGATTTGGGTGTGTACAAGCGTCTAACCTAGCTTTAGAGCATGTGGTGCTCACATACTAATTTTCTGATGATTAAAACAAAACTTAAAAACAACAAACCACATGTCGTATTACGTGAATTATATTTCATCACATGCACATTTGATGACATGCACATTTCACACATTGAGCAGTTTAATTTATCCATGCCTTGTAGTGAATATTTCAGAAAAAGTCCACTATATCATTCAAAACGATAGTATTATTAAATATAGCATATTACCACTACCTTTATAACAGACACTAAAGATCAGGGATGCATTGTTGTATTATGTGGAATGTATAGCCATAGCATGTATAGCTATTGTGTATGTTTATGTATGAATATTATTGTTATACTTCACATTATTCCTCCTCCTACTGTAATATTTATGAACAAACGCTTTTATATCTTTTGTTAAATCATGGCTGTTTTCTGGGTTGTTTTCTCCCTTCAGCGTGAGTGCATCTCCATACACGTAGGCCAGGCAGGCGTGCAGATTGGCAATGCCTGCTGGGAGCTGTACTGTCTGGAGCATGGCATCCAGCCGGACGGGCAGATGCCCAGCGACAAGACCATTGGAGGAGGAGACGACTCCTTCAACACCTTCTTCAGTGAGACCGGAGCCGGCAAACACGTCCCCAGGGCTGTGTTTGTAGATCTGGAGCCCACCGTCATTGGTAAGCTGGGCGTTGGTGGAGGTTGTAATTGTATTTATTTCATGTAGGTCCACTTCAGAGGCTAACAGATCTCTCCTGATTTAGATGAGGTGCGCACTGGAACCTACCGCCAGCTGTTCCACCCTGAGCAGCTGATCACTGGAAAGGAGGATGCTGCCAACAACTACGCCCGTGGACACTACACCATTGGCAAGGAAATCATTGATCTGGTTTTGGACAGGATCCGCAAGCTGGTAAGGATCTAGGCCTTGATATGGTTATCGAAGGACAATATTTCACATGCAACAAAGATATGTTATACTGTTGCTAGATTGCCCTTGGTTTTGATTAATTTTCATACTCTATCACTCTCTCCCTCTAGGCTGACCAGTGCACTGGGCTTCAGGGTTTCCTAGTCTTCCACAGCTTCGGAGGTGGCACCGGTTCTGGTTTCACCTCCTTGCTGATGGAGCGCCTGTCTGTCGACTATGGCAAGAAGTCCAAGCTGGAGTTCTCCATCTACCCAGCTCCTCAGGTGTCCACTGCAGTGGTGGAGCCCTACAACTCCATCCTGACCACCCACACCACCCTGGAGCACTCTGACTGTGCCTTCATGGTAGACAATGAGGCCATCTATGACATTTGCCGTAGGAACCTCGATATCGAGCGTCCCTCTTATACCAACCTTAACAGGTTGATTGGCCAAATTGTGTCCTCCATTACCGCCTCCCTCCGATTTGATGGTGCCCTTAATGTTGATCTGACTGAGTTCCAGACCAACTTGGTGCCCTACCCCCGTATCCACTTCCCCCTCGCCACATATGCCCCAGTCATCTCTGCAGAGAAAGCCTACCATGAGCAGCTCTCAGTCTCTGAGATCACTAATGCTTGCTTTGAGCCATCCAACCAGATGGTGAAATGTGACCCCCGTCACGGCAAGTACATGGCCTGCTGCCTTCTGTACCGTGGTGATGTGGTGCCCAAAGATGTCAATGCTGCCATTGCCACCATCAAGACCAAGCGCTCCATCCAGTTTGTGGATTGGTGCCCCACAGGTTTCAAGGTGGGCATTAACTACCAGCCCCCTACTGTGGTGCCTGGTGGTGACCTGGCCAAGGTGCAGAGGGCTGTGTGCATGCTGAGCAACACCACTGCTATTGCAGAGGCTTGGGCCAGGCTTGACCACAAGTTTGACCTGATGTACGCCAAGCGTGCCTTCGTGCACTGGTACGTAGGTGAGGGTATGGAGGAAGGCGAGTTCTCCGAGGCCAGAGAGGACATGGCCGCCCTGGAGAAGGATTACGAGGAGGTGGGTGTCGACTCCATTGAGGGCGAGGGAGAGGAAGAGGGAGAGGAGTATTAAATGCCTCCCCTACGGCACGTGTTGCCTACTTCCACATAAACAAAATTAATTCCCCGATCCTGACTTCTGCCTGAAGTGTTAAGTGATGGCAGGTTAGGCTATCATGCCCCAGTTGGTGTTAGTCCACAGACCCTTTATCAGTGTTCTGGCTTGTTGTTCTGGCCATCGATATGCCTTTGAGTGTTTTTGTGGCTAGAACCCAATAAAAAAACTTCACCCTGACATTATGATTATTGACTGCTGTGGTGTCTTTATTGATGTACTTGCATTATTTCTCTGCATTTTAATGTTTACAATTATAAAAGAAAATAATAGCATTCAAACAAAAGATGATCACATTTCCTCCTGTTAGTGGGTGTGTGAATAATACTAGACAAACTGCATATTGCTATTGTATGTATTGACAGGTAGTTCAGTGTGTTCATTGCATATCCCAAATTTTGGCTCCCTCCACTGGCCATGGTGATTTCAGCATTCTTTTTGTTTTGCAATATTATCACCCCAAAGAACACAGCACTCAGTTATACACAGTGCAGTCAGTCTGTTGAAAAACATACTTCTGCTAAAGCTGACAGCCCATTATAGCTTTGGAGATTGTATTTTTTCCACTGAGTGGGCTGAATTTAGATATAAAAGAAAACAATATGGACTTGTGCAATGGATGCTTTTTATACAGTTAGAAACAAAAACAATCTGTTTCAAAATATAATCAAGTAACATGCTTGCAAATTTTATGCTGAGGACATTCTCTTCCTGTCGATTTCCTGTTTGTGCGTGTGTGTGTGCCTTTCAGAATGCTACTGTTTCCAGATAACTAGATAACCACTGAACCTATTTAAGTAGACACAATGGGCACTGTCTCCACATTTTGTGCGTTTGTGACAACACTGTGGTTGAAGATGGTGACTAGCCAAGAAGTCTCCTGAAGATCAGGTTCGATTTTGTCTACAACCTAATGTGTTTCTAAAGGGAGAGAAACTTCAATTATAAGATTGTTATATTTTTTATAACAGTTCAAATATAGCCTAGCATTTATTCAATCAAGTGGTTGGGCCTATAAACAGCATACGACATATGCCTACCGTTGTATTAATGTGAAGTTAACGCATATGGTGTTATATTGTTATTAATATATAGGCCTAGGCCTACTGTAGCCTAGACTACTTATTATTACTGATGAAATTTGATTGTCCACCCCGAGTCCATAGGCTATATGCAAATACATACATGGCCTATGAGATAGCGATCTTTCAATGGACCAATAAGGAGGGCTCAATTCTTCCGGTTTCCGCTTGGGGTGGTATCTTTTCGTGTAAACCCCGCCTCTACGTGTCATAGCCGGTATATAGCTGAGCACCCCACCCGTCATTAATCAAGAACTTCTCACAATAGACTCCTAAAGGTCTCTACGTGAGGGTTAATAGTAAGACAGCGATTTTCTGTGTTTTCATTTTTACCTCAAATTTTATACCTTCATCTTAAATATGGTAAGTGGAAGACTAGGATAACTCAACAGTTGTCATTATTTTCTCTTTTTCGTGTCATTATTTCTGTTAGTGTGTCAATAAAAAATTGACATTGTTACAGCTGTCTTAGAATATCTAGTAATTACAAATTTGATTGGTCATTTTTAAAATGTGATAGCATCTCTTGAATGTCTTTTGAGCACAATTCCACTAATCCCTTGGCGAAAAAGAGGGTGCAATTTTAAACATCGTTTAATATTTTTGTAGACTGTTACACGGACTCAAACTACATTTATTAGAAAAACTGTGTTTTGCCACTGCGCCACGGATTAATTCTTTTCTTTGTCTGGGCGGAACGTTCCCCACGCCACCCCTCCGCTTCTGCTTTAATTCTGCTTTGTTACATTGTTGCATTGCGGAGAAATGTTATGTGTCCAGTGCACTGTCGGATCAATTCTGCGAATTCTGTTCGCAACATGCTCATGCAGTAAGATAATTACTGTCATTCGTAATTCGTCATTAAATTCTCGAAGTAGTCCCTGAGGATGTTCGAGTAATCGAGCCTATCTTTTTTATGTATTTTTTTTATTAACGCATCCCCCTCATAATGTGTGGTGGCCGAATCCATCTCCTGTCCTGGGGCATATAGGCTGATTTCCCATTGACCTATATACCCGATTTGTCACCCTTATCTTTACCTCTAGTTGTCAGCGTAGCCTACTTTTACAGTAGGCTATGTTAAGCGGCGTTTACCTAGTCTGGTCGACTGTGGAGAACACGCAGACCGTTAGCTGAAAGAATGACTTCAGCGTGCTGACTTTCAGTTACATTATTTAGGCGGGATTAGAACATAAATCATCCGTTAATGACACCATTGTGAGGGGGGTCAGTGAAACAGCCTGCGCCCATGAAAGAGCAGCCGGTCGTGGCTAATGAGACTTAACAAACGCATGACATCATCTTGACACGAACCCATCTTTTTCGTGTGACAGTTGATGCTCTAAACATCTTAAGTGATTCATGTTTCACAAAGCCCCGTAGGCATATTTAAACCCTCATTGACTCATTGTATAGTGGCAATTTGTTAGTTACTCTATTAATGCATCTTATTGCCATGTCTGAAATATACCAATGTTGTAACCAAGAATAGGTTTACCTAGTTTAACCAGATTTGTAGGCTACCATACTGTATATTTTATACTTTCACAAATCCAAACGGTGGATTTGCAAATGTGTTAGGGGGTGGGGGCGGCTGTTGAGTCTGAATCGCAGTGACGGTGATGGGTGATGTGCTGCATCAGACTAGCAATAAGCACACTAAAGTCATAGATGTCTCTCTCTCTCTCTCTCTCTCCCCCTCTCCCTCCCTTCCCTGCCGCAGCATTACACAGGCCTGCTGTGTCTTTCTCACTGCATAGATCAAAAACATGCTGAGTCATGTGATAGACTCTAACACCACAGTCTCACATATATACACACACACACACACACACACACACACACACACACACACGCTCCCTCATTTACAGTCAATAATAAACCTATAGGATAAATGGGAATCAGTGTTTATGTCCAGTTTTTGTTTAATACTTTCTTTTCCCAAACAAGCTACAAGCTCTGCATATAGGTTGTCAACATCTAATTTTCCCTGTTGATAGCCGCAGTAGATCATACAAGCAAGTGTAAGTCTTTAAACAAGGAAAGCATTCAACTAACAGAGAATGGGCAACTCAGGCCTGCACCAACTAAATATTAAGAAATCACCCAGGCTACAAAGAATGTCATCACTGAGGCAACACCCTGAACCTGAGAGCCACCTTCCTTGCTCTGCCCTTGCCCATATTGATTTTAATTTCTTCTATCTCCAGCGCGAGTGCATCTCCGTCCACGTAGGCCAGGCTGGCGTGCAGATTGGCAATGCCTGCTGGGAGCTGTACTGTCTGGAGCATGGCATCCAGCCGGACGGGCAGATGCCTAGCGACAAGACCATTGGAGGAGGAGATGACTCCTTCAACACCTTCTTCAGTGAAACCGGAGCAGGCAAACACGTCCCCAGGGCTGTGTTTGTAGATCTGGAGCCCACCGTCATTGGTAAGCTGGGCGTCGGTGGAGATTTAGGCTAGAATTGACTTGTCTGTATCGTACATGAAAAAGTAACAGATCTCTGCTGGTTTAGATGAAGTGCGTTCTGGAACCTACCGCCAGCTGTTCCACCCCGAGCAGCTGATCACTGGAAAGGAGGATGCTGCCAACAACTACGCCCGTGGACACTACACCATTGGCAAGGAAATCATTGATCTGGTTTTGGACAGGATCCGCAAGCTGGTAAGAATCTGGGCCTTGATATGGTTATCGAAGGACAATATTTGATATAATACAACAAATGTATGACCTAACATGACTTGGTATCTTATATATTGTCAAAATGCCATTAGGAATTTCATTTTCATACTCTACCACCCTCTCCCTCTAGGCTGACCAGTGCACTGGGCTTCAGGGTTTCCTAGTCTTCCACAGCTTCGGAGGTGGCACCGGTTCTGGTTTCACCTCCTTGCTGATGGAGCGCCTGTCTGTCGACTATGGCAAGAAGTCCAAGCTGGAGTTCTCCATCTACCCAGCTCCCCAGGTGTCCACTGCAGTGGTGGAGCCCTACAACTCAATCCTGACCACCCACACCACCCTGGAGCACTCTGACTGTGCCTTCATGGTAGACAATGAGGCCATCTATGACATCTGCCGTAGGAATCTCGATATCGAGCGCCCTTCTTACACCAACCTTAACAGGTTGATAAGCCAGATAGTGTCTTCTATTACTGCCTCCCTTCGTTTTGATGGTGCCCTTAATGTTGATCTGACTGAGTTCCAGACCAACTTGGTGCCCTACCCTCGTATCCACTTCCCTCTCGCCACATACGCCCCAGTAATCTCTGCAGAGAAAGCCTACCATGAGCAGCTAACTGTTGCTGAAATCACTAGTGCTTGCTTTGAGCCAGCCAACCAGATGGTGAAATGTGACCCCCGTCACGGCAAGTACATGGCCTGCTGCCTTCTGTACCGTGGTGATGTGGTGCCCAAAGATGTCAATGCTGCCATTGCCACCATCAAGACCAAGCGCTCCATCCAGTTTGTGGATTGGTGCCCCACAGGTTTCAAGGTGGGCATTAACTACCAGCCCCCTACTGTGGTGCCTGGTGGTGACCTGGCCAAGGTGCAGAGGGCTGTGTGCATGCTGAGCAACACCACTGCTATTGCAGAGGCTTGGGCCAGGCTTGACCACAAGTTTGACCTGATGTACGCCAAGCGTGCCTTCGTGCACTGGTACGTAGGTGAGGGTATGGAGGAAGGCGAGTTCTCCGAGGCCAGAGAGGACATGGCCGCCCTGGAGAAGGATTACGAGGAGGTTGGGGCAGATAGTGTGGAGGGAGAGGATGAAGGAGAGGAATACTGAATGTCTGGTCCAGATGTCACTGTGTGTTGAAGTCTTTGTTGACCACGCCCCACAACCACTTCTTTTTGTTTCTTTCTCAGTCTGATCTTATGTGTGTCTGAATTCTTTACTGACTTAATAAATACCCAGTGACAGTTCAACTTTATGGCTCCATGTTTTGCCTTATTTCTATGGTGTATTTTATATAATATTTACATAGTTATTATTTTATATGTGGTATGTATACTGTTCCCTAATTTACTGGGTCTTTCACACAATCATTAATCATAAGATGGTGCTAAGTGCTATTTTGCCTGCTCTGCGCTGACATCCTGATTTATCAAATGAGAACATTATTACAAAACAGAATTATTCCAAGGGCAGCTATCAAATATGGCATATGAGATAGGCCTACATACAGTAATTTAACGGCGTTTGTCAGCCTCTGATAAGTGAATACTATGCTAAACTAGTTTCAATTTTATCAAGCCTATCAGTGCAGATGAATGCTTTCTCAGCATTATCATGTATGCGATATTTAACATTCAGCTGATATCATATTGGATGTGGCCCATTTCACATCACACAACATTATGTGAGATTCAACATCAATTTACAATTGGCTTATGATGGTAACAAACCCGCTACATATTGTGGGATCCGTAAAGGTATTCCTGAACAGTACGACAGTATGCCACAGAGTTTCAATGAATTCAGCCCATGTCACCTTAACGGTAGTGTCTGGTGTCCACAAAAGGCTCAATAGTGGTGTCTGGTTTCCTGGACCCGGCCCTCTCCATGATGGCTTGAATCAGTTTACAAACAGACATCAGCAAGTTCCACTCCAGGAACACAGCGACAAGATTTCACATATTTTTGAGCCACTGAGCCAAGTAGTCTGTGAGTACCTCAGCCATAACTATTGACTTGCCTTTTTAGCAGCCTCAGACAACTCACTACAGCTTTTTTCAGTAATCATCCTTGAAAACCATAATCTAAAAGAAGCGTTGTTGCTGACTTTGCCACAAAGCCTCTAACACCTGTCTCCACTGATCTTGTGTGTGCTTTGCAGCCTTGTTCCCTTGCTTCTGCTACCCCTTCTACATACTAGTAGCCTGGCAATGCCGACCCAGATCTCCTTTCAGGGAGAACTAGTCTGGAACACCACAGATCACCAAATGTTTCCATCAGTCCCAATCAGCGATGAGAGGGATGACGCTATAGTTGAAATCAAAAGTGACAGTGTGGTAGTAGCACGGTAGTAGCAACGCCTGCAAACATAAAAATATGCAGTCGGAAGAATGTCTTAATTTATTTACAGCAACAGTAGGCCCACATACAGTAGGCCTACATTGCTTCCTTACTGCCAATGCTTTTTATTGTCAGTTTGTAAAGTTCAGGCAAACTAGGAAGTAACGTTATGAATCCCTGATCAATGTGATTGGTGAGGCTGGACCAATGATTTCAAAGTTAGCACAGAGTCCATGCCCGTTGCGATGTGAGTGATGGAAAAGAATGCCAATCGTGAGTGACCAGACTCTATTCACTTCGTGAATGAGTTTGGTTTACCCGGCTAACATGCTAGGCCTCCTCCATTGCATCTTCAAAGGGGATAGTTATCCCAATAAAATAGACAATGAGCTCACACACAGAGTACAACACCTTTTTTGGTCTCCAAGTAGTTACAACAACACACTTACAGTTGAACTTACAGTTGCCTTCCAACATCCACCAGAAGTTCACAGTCCTGTTTATAGCTCGTATTTGCCTGATGTCCACTTCTCTGCTCCTGTTGCACAAACAACATTCTACAGTCCCTGTCACTAACTAGCAAAAACACATTTGACTCCTTTTATACTGTATACTACGTATTCTGCTTTTCATCAGCATGCAAGTGAACATGTATGCATACGTACACACAGCCTCCAAAGCCTAATGCTAAATGAACAGATATCTGATTTCTAAGGTACAGGTCATTGACTATTGTATACAGAAACATACCGTGTTTCACAGAAACGGACGGTGCAGTGTTTCACAGCACTGAATCAGGCAAGAAACAATACTCCGACAGCGAAGTGCTGAGTATGTTCTACGAAATTACACATCATAACACGAGGGGAACATTAGTGACAAGAGCAGTTCATAACGGTGATCGCTGTTGGTATTGAACGGACCTTGCACACAGGAAGGAATAGAAGCTTCTCCCCTGAATTATTGATGCTAGCGTTCCCTAACTGCTGAGCAGGCCCTTTGAGTTTACTGTTAGAGTTAGGCTCCTCATGGGTACTGTAGTGTGCAAGGCCTCTGTGTCATTAAAAAGTGCTTCACTTGGAATTCTGCCTCTGCAATCAACTGTTTACCAACTACACAATTTCCTGAATTACGCCATAGAATGTACAAAGCAGACACAAACAGAAAAGGGGGAAGTAAATGCGGAGAAAGCATGGGAATACATGCAAAATGTAATACTGTATAAGGTTTCACTAGCTAAACTCCATACAAACATATGCATAGCAGGTGTGTCAGCCCTATATCTAATTAAAGGCTTTTCACTGACAAAACACAAACATGTTTACTGAAAGCCACTACGACGACAAATTAAAAAAAGATTTTCACCAGTGCTGGACCAATTACTTCATCAGAAGATTACTTCTACATGGGGTCATCAGTAACAGTGACATATTGGCCTTTACCATAGAATTAAGACCGTGTCCATGTGAAATGTCTCATAAGGAAGGAATGGACGATGGCTTTTAATTAACGATGGCTGTCTCAGGAGCACTCAAGCCAAGAGAGGAGAGGTCCACCGTGGTTGTTGTCTATTTGTGTGTGTGTGTGTCTGTGTGTGTGTGTGTGTGTGTGTGTGTGTGTGTGTGTGTTTGTGTGTGTGTGTGTGTGTGTGTGTGTGTGTGTGTGTGTGTGTGTGTGTGTGTGTGTGTGAGTGTGTGTCTGTGTGTCTGTGTGTCTGTGTGTCTGTGTGTCTGTCTGTGTCACGTGTGTGTGTGTGTGTGTGTGTGTGTGTGTGTGTGTGTGTGTGTGTGTGTGTGTGTGTGTGTGTGTGTGTGTAAAAAGCAAATCAGTTACCTTTCCAATACAGCAATACAGCTATAAAGTCTGATCTTGTGGGATCCATACTTGCCTAGCACTGAGGTCAGCTAAGTGCTGGCGTTCTGAAGTATTTGACCAATTAATTTGAGGGACAAGACACATTCTTGTGTCATGAAGCTAAACCACCCACACCACACCCATGCGATTGTCTTTTCACAATTTGTCCTTTCACTGAAGCTAATGACAGTATTACACATGGAAGAAGAGCTACTACAGCACATCCTCTACAGGCAGGTAGAGCCTATAGGTGTGTCTGTACCAGCACAAACACACCATTTTCCTACCAGTCTACTTGTCAAAGGTGTTAAACTCGAGAGAGTGATTATCCCTCTAGTTTGACCTGACAAGCTGGAGTTGATTGACATGTCAACTCCTGGGGACTGAAAAACTGATGACAAGATTCCTGTCAATTACACAGTGATAGCTAGCTACTGAATAAAGTGTTTGATTAATAGCAAACCGAACCGACCGAGTAATGACCGGACAGATATGGCACAGTTAAAACAGATTAGTGTGTGCCTGTGTGTGTGTGTATGTGTGTGTGTGTGTGTGTGTGTGTGTGTGTGTGAGAGAGAGTGAAAGAGGCATTGGAGATCAAGTTATTTAAAACAAGATGGCAAAAGAAACAACAGCCAGTAAAAACGTTGTCCACACCTCAGCACAGTGAAGCATGTCTGCTCTCACTGAACAGGAAACCGTCCAAGGCAGGAGCTATGAAATAAAACAGGAAATTAAATGAAAACAAGTATATTCCTCGGATAGAGGAATAATTCATTTGAGCTACGCAAACCCCTCGAAATGAAGAACTGGACGATAGCATCTGGCAAAAGAAGGCCATTCTTTGTAAATGTTGATATAATGTGGTTGATCATCATTTGTTTAAATTTGAATCAAGCGCAGAGAACAGAGAGCACATCTATTTAGAGAATAGAGGAGAGGATACAGGGAGACATTTTTGTGGTGAGGGCCTGAGAGAGAGGGAGAAATAAGAAACATGATCTACAGTCATATGGGAATACTAGTCTTTACCGGAAAAGGACAGTAAAGAATCGCTGTTGCAGAGTAATCTCCATTAAGAAGAGGCCGGCAGAAGGGCAAGAGAGAAAAACGGTGTGTGAGAGAGGGATGTAAAGAGAGAAAGAAAGAGAGAAAGAAAGAGAGAGAGAGGGAGGGAGAGAGAGAGAGATAACTCATTTACGGGGTAGAACGATTAGATTAGGGTGCGAGGCACAACGCAGAGGAAATTAATTACTAAAAAAAGCCAGACACAGGAGGCAGCTGGGCCCAAGTACAGAGTAACTACCTAAAAGAGAGAAAGCGATTGTGAAAGAGATAGAGAAAAGATAACAAACAACAGGAAAGAGGGAGCATCAAGTGAACTATGAGTAAGAGAGATAGAGAGAGAACTAGACAGACAATATTAAAATGAGTGAAACACATATCGCCAGTTGGCCACTGATGGTAACGGATGGCAAGAGAAATAGTGGTACTAGAGAGTTCACAATGTTTTACATTAGGTGAACTGAACTGCATAAATGGTGAATACAGAATGATAGTATTACCGAAGAATTTCAAATATCACATATATGATCTTAGACAGAGATAGAATTAGAGAGAGACCAATACACACACACATAGAAAGTGAGAAAGAAAGAGAGAGAGAGAGAGAGAGAGAGAGAGAGAGAGAGAGAGAGAGAGAGAGAGAGAGAGAGGGTGTGGTTATGGGGGGGGCTATTTACCCCCCATGGTACATTAAAAGCTGCAGTAGCTGACAGCAAGATGCATGCTCAGCATTGCATCCACATTAAAGCTGACATTCGATTCATTCTGTTGCATGTCTTGGCAGACCTCTCCCTAAAAGCGTGCACAGTCTTTTTCTACTCTCTCTCTCTCTTTCTTTCTCTCTCTCTCTCTCTCTCTCTCTCTCACACACACACACACACACACACACACACACACACACACACAATCAACACGCAACTCACACATACACACACACACAGCAGCAGCAGCAGCAGCAGCAGCAGCAAGCTGACTCAAGGTTTTGTTGATTTTACTTGCATCAACAAACAAACAATTTAACTATTCCGAACCCAGAGTCTACTTTCAGGTACTCTCAATTAGTAAACTTTGCCAAAAAGCATTGCAGGTATTTTGAATCAAATAACTCTGACAAAAATTCAAAACAATATGGATGTAATGGCTCACAAAGATAACAGCCTAACACATGAAAACATAAAACTATACAAAAATATTACTAATGTTTTGGTAAATGTATACTGCAGAGCTATAATTGATTTGAATAGTATGTCCATGTATGTCTTTTCAAGGTTTAAAAGTTTCTCTCATGAGGGTTGTAGTACTTTTTGGTGTAATGGTCCAACAAATGACATTCTGCGACCACACCTTCCCACTTCACACCAGGCTCTGCACACATTCTCCTGCGGATGAAACCATGTGTTTCTGAGCATCCCTGTGCACACTGCAGTCACTCAATTAGCTAAAGAGGTGGTCTGGACATACACTAGCACAGGGGAAACAGGAGATCTGCAGTGCCCTCTGCACACACACACACACACACACACACACACACACACACACCGCCACTCTCCCGTTCTCTGCCCATACATCTTCTTACTTATGGATGAACAGGCCATTTAACAAATGAATTGATGGTTTTAAAATACATGTCAAATCAGAGCACAAACGTTGTCTCTCCTCTGTGCCGTGGAGAGGAGAGCTTTTAATATCGCTGGAGGAAGCCTCCGACTATAACCGTGCATTATACTGGATGCTTCGGCGTAATCAATGCAAATTAAATTCTACAATGTTAAATGTTAAATGAAGAAAAAAGACTAGAAAATTAGCCATTGCCCTACTGAGATGAGTCTTTATACTGGCAGCACAGATGTTTCAGGTTTGATTTTCACTTGGTAACAGAGCATCTCCAGTCCACTGTGAATGAAATAGAAACTCATCTCTGGTCTTGTTTTTGTGACACAGGCATGGGTGACATCCCTTGTTTGAGAGCTGAAAATGAACCCCATCTCGGCTCGGATCAAGTTCAGGTCTTATCTTCCGGCTTTTGAGCTCTTCCTGCAGTGGGCTGTCAGATGTTTCTGGCTGATGCAAAAATAGGCTTAAGGCAGAGATCACCCGATATGAGCGCAGCTAGCTGCCACTGTGGGCTAGAATTGCATAGTCATGACTCAGCCACTGTCTGCCTGTCACAACGTCAATACTATATTCCATTACATGTGAAAAAAAAAGAGGCAGTGGACAGAAAAAGAGGAGATTGTGAATGCAGAGAAGAGAGCAAAGTACTTTTTTTTCTCCTTTTGAAGAGTGTGAAAAGGCTGCAGTGTCTGAGATTTGGTTGTAATGTGCAATGAATGCAGAAATAGATGACATTGGAAGCACAGCATGTCATTCAATGTAAAACCAAGGGAAAATGACATAGAGCAGTGTTACACAAATAAACTATATAGACAGATAGATAGATCGGTAGATACTGTAGATAAGTAGGTAGGCACATAGATAGATATATATATATATATATAGATAGATAGATAGATAGATAGATAGATAGATAGATAGATAGATAGAAACAGGTAGAAACGCCCGAGAGACCATCAGCAATGCCTGCAGTGTGCACAGAGGTCAGCCGCTGAGCCTGCAGAGAACATGCGTCCTGCCAGGGGGGGGGCAGGGGAGGAGAGGGGGGTGATGGAGGGATGGCGAGAGAAGGGTGGAAAGATGGAGACATCTTTAGTGATATGGGGCAATAATGTGGGAGACCATTGGGATGACTGCCAACAGTGCAGGACAAAAGGGAGGGGCAGAGAGAGAGAGGCATGGACAGAGAGGGAGAGAGGAAGAGAAGGAGAGGGAGAGGGAGAGAGGGTGGAGGTGAGGAAGGGCTGGGAGGACATGGGGAGGGTCTGCAGAGAGGGAGTGGCTACTAGCGCACTGCCTGCGTACGGTAGGGTGATGGATGGACAGAGTGAAGGAGGAGGCAGGGACTCCAGAGAACGAGTGAGGGGAGGGGGGGAGGGGGTGGGGGAGGAGAGGACGAGGGGGTGCCGGAAGGGCAGAGGGAGGCGGGTGGGACGGGATGTCCAGCTCGGGGATGTATAAAAGCCGCGTTGCCTCTCACTTGGGCGTCCTGTTGCTTCACTCCTTCTCAAACCCTCCTGAGCCTGGACAGCTGCGCCTGAGCCCCTCTCTTCCTTCTGAGAACAACACCACCGCTTGGGTGCCAGAGAACAAGACAACCGACTTCACTCTTTGAGCCAAAGGGAAGCCAGATAATCAGCCAGCCGACAGCCACCATGAGCAGCCACTCTACCGCCCGCACCTCCTACCGCCGCACCTTCGGCAGCCCCTCCGCCGCCATGCACTCCTACACGCCCCTCTCGTCCCGTATGATGCCCCACTCCAGCCGCTACCTGAGCTCCATGCCCAACGCCATGCCCCAGCGCCAGGGGGCCTACCGGGCGCGCTCCAGCACCCCGACCGCGCGCCTCTCCTACGACAAGGTGGACTTCAGCCTGGCCGAGGCGGTCAACCAGGAGTTCCTGACCACGCGCAGCAACGAGAAGCAGGAGCTGCAGGAGCTCAACGACCGCTTCGCCAGCTTCATCGACAAGGTGCGCTACCTGGAGCAGCAGAACTCCGGGCTGCAGGCCGAGCTGAGCCAGTACAAGGGCCAGCAGCAGCAGGGCCAGCCCAACCGCGCCACCGACCTCTGCCAGCAGGAGATGCGCGAGCTCC